>NC_041064.1:25028454-25114056 GCF_900634775.1 Gouania willdenowi
TCCCTCAGAATTTGGATTTTCAAGTAGGTTTAAACTAGTTATTCTGAAGATAATTAACCCCTCTCAAATTAAAGGAACAGGATAAGTGTGGGTTATTTTATCCAGATTATTTTTTTACCAATTATCTTTCATGATCTGGCGGAAAAATCATTTCTGTTTCAATATACCATACAAGTACTCGAGAAAGTCCCCCCATTTGTAGAGCAGGTGGTCTCTGAGGAAGGTCCAGTCCACGCACTGCCCCGAGGCGGCAGAGCCGCAGACCAAGGGCCTCACCCCACATCGCACCCGCAGGCACGCAAGGGCACGGCCCACCCAGAAAGACTCCCACCAAGACCGGCTCAGCTAGCAAGCTGAGCCCACCAGACCCCGAGGGCACCCCCCTGCACCGGGAACCCCCAAGGACAAGGCCCCTCAGTGCCCTCCCCCACCCTCAGGCGGTGCAAGGACTGCAGCCCAGCCCCCGTCACCTGCCGAACAACACAAGCCATGGGGCGACACCCCCCCACCGGTGCACAACCAACAGCCGCCGCCGCGAGAAGGAGTCACACCAACGGCACATACTTGGCGTTGTGCACCAGCCCCCAGCCAAGGGTGACCGGAGCCACTCATCGGCCGGCAGACAGCGAGACAGTCCATCCAGGGAATTGAAAGCGCCCCCCACCCACCGGAACAGCGAGCACCACCTCCCAGCAAACAGCATCATCCCGAAGAGCCACGCAACCCTGCCCCAACCCCAGTACAGAGGCCAGCATCTCCCCAGCGCACCCACTCCCCACAATGATGCGTCAGACTGCCCATGGCCCATATACCGTGGACACCGTCCCAAAGACCACCAGGAGATGAGCCAGGCACCAGCCACACCCGAAGAGGAGAGGCACACCCACAAGGCCGACCCAGGAACGACCCCCAATGCCCCCCAAAGGCCCATCGCCCCGACACGCTTGACCTCACCACCCCAATGTAATTGTGCGCTACACGGTGATCCAGCCATCAACAGAGGGGCCGGGCTCCCACCTGACAGGCCTAAATTTGTGACCCCACCCACCACTCTGTTATGGTACGTCTTTATTCCCCAATGGAAAGGTACTTCCCTATCCCTTGTGTGAATAGGGGACCTAATATTGGGATTCAAATTAGATTTGAATCGAATCCCGATATATCAGTTGAGTGTATCTATACGCCACAGTTACCAGTGCTTAAACCACACACATATCAGGATGTGGTGCACGTTCAGGTGTGTTGCATGTCGGGGTGTGGCAGAAACATAGCTGACCATTTTTAAGGATTATATCTCAAACTTTCCTGCATTGTTCTGTGCAAATATTATACCTATGATTTCTGTGATGACATTGGGTTTACAAGTAACTGCACTTCCTAGTGGTGAGGGACAGAGCTGCAGCTAAAGTTGGGTTCATTGTCATTGGTTGATGAAATCACATGGTGAATGGGTTTGTTTGGTCAAGAGGCTCAGGGGCCATTTCAGAATCAGAATCAGAATCAGAAATGTTTTATTTGCCATGTACAGTTTTAAGGACAGTACAAGGAATTTGACTTGGTGGTTGGTGCACAAAACAAACAACAAAAAGAAATAAAAACAAAACAACAAAGAACAACCCAGCAACAATAATAATAATAATAATAATGATAAATATAAAGGATGAGGGATAAATAAAGGATAGATAGAGAATAAAGGATAAATAGGATAAATATAAATATATATATACAGTGCAGCAGATATCAAGCTGGTGGAGGTGGTGATCGGGTGGGGGGGGGGGGGGGGGGGGGGTTCAGTGGGTGACTTGGGGTGTGTTCATGTGGATGGTGGCAGAGGGAAAGAAGCTGTTTTTGTGTCTGGAGGTTCTGGTCCTGATGGACCGAAACCTCCTACCAGAAGGGAGAGATTGAAACAGTTTATGACCGGGGTGGGAGGGGTCGGCCACAATCTTTCCTGCACGCCTCAACATCCTGGAGGCGTACAGGTCCTGGAGGGAGGGCAGATTGCAGCCGATGACCTTCTCTGCAGAGTGGATGATACGCTGCAGTCTGGCCTTGTCCTTGGCCGTAGCTGCAGCGTACCAAATGGTGATGGAGGAGCAGAGGATGGACTGGATGATGGAGCTGTAGAAGTTCACCATCATCTTTGTTGGCAGACTGAACTTCTTCAGCTGCCGCAGAAAGTACATCCTCTGCTGAGCTTTTTTGATAAGGGAGCTGATGTTCAGCTCCCACTTGAGGTCCTGAGTGATGATGGTCCCCAGGAACTGATGTAAGAACTCAATGGGTGAGGATTGAGCATGCTGAGCTCATTCCTTTCCATCCACCTGTGTTGAGCTGCTGAGAAGCTTTGTTTGTAAGTTTATATGCTTTATTTCATATGTTTGTTTACGTTTATGAATATGCTGTGTTTGTTTAGATATTTATATATTTTTCTCTGTGCACTTATGTTTAGTTTCACAGAGCTTCTGGGTCCCATTGTAAGAAAACTGAAAGACAAAGATAAACAGTGAACAGTTAAAACTGATACGTCTGAGTCTTTATTCAATTCTTTCAAGTACCTGGAAATCTGTTTAGCTATCTGTCACAAAGTTCATCTTCACGGACGGAGGGGACAGAATAGTGAAAAAACAGCATTACAGCAAGATCAACACAGCAAGATACTTGCTTTCCATCCATCTTTAGAAGCTGATAACACACCTAAGATGGAGCACAGCGAACGTTTCAGAGAGGCTGCATCTGTGAAGTCACATGTAACCAGGTCCATGACTAGCTCTTCAAGAAGTTCAAGCAATTCTGCAGCAAGTCTTGTGGCAGCTAAAGCACGTGCCAAAGTAGAAGCAATTCGTGCTCGTTCTACTTTTGTAAAGAAAGAGTCGGAGCTTATTGTAACATAGATTGTTAAGTTAGCTGGGTTTAGGTGCACTGACTGCGGCTACAGTGATTAGCGGCAACAGAAGATGGTTCGTTATAGGAGCCCGAGATGTGAATGAAAACCAACAGACCAGTAGTATAGTTATGTTTGTATTGTTATATAAAATAAAAAAAATATTAGTTGGGTGGTAATGATATGGAAAAAATAATACCAGAAAAACAAAATATAAATGTAGTCAAAACAGTTCGAGTAGCTCACCAGCTCACACACCGTGTGTGTGAGCAAAAGTCCTTAGGGAATGCAATCCAACAGGATGTGCAAAGGTTCATGTATTGCTCCCAAAGTTCATTAAGGAGTGCAAGGAAGGAAAAAATATATAATCCAGCAGGGTTTTTTGGTTGTGGAAAACTAGGAAGATGACAGGACTGCAGGGAGGAACTGGATTTATCCTACCGCATCCTGGCTCGTCATTCTGTGTTCAGCAGTTGAGTTGATCTCGTTCAGGATTTCATCCATATAAAAAACCTGACCTATACGGCCAAAAACACAAATAAGTTTCTCTTTCAAACAATAAGTAGGTTAATAGATTACTGTAACCCAACATTCAAACTTAAAATAATGCATGAACACACATGCAAGATAATGTCCATGATTAAAATGTGTTACATGATACATTACAACAGAAACATAATTCCCATGAACTTCAAATTAACATAACTCACAAATCATTTTTAAATCAAAATCAATTACTATAGTAATCAATCATGTTCATAAATGCACTTAATATCACAATCAAACATTTCCAATTCATAATCCTTTCAAAATACTCAAGCAGAGTTTATAAAATAAAAGGGTTGCGCAACAACCAATTGACAGAAACAAACACGTAGCTACGATTTAAACACACACACACAAACCAAACTTCATTGGCTTTTTTAGCGTTAGCCAAACAAAAGTGCTCAAAGTTGGTCAAAACTAAAAATAAGGGCCAACCAAGTTATTATCAGTTCAACTAAACTATTGCCTACCGTTCGGCGTAATTTTCTAAAAAAAACAACTTAAATTAATTACCTTGAAGTTGAAGTTTAGGTGTTTTAGTCACTCGGTCTCCATGCACGGCCCGATGGAAAAAGTGCATGGAATCTGTATGGGGTTTTGCAAGAGCAAAACTTACATTTCAAATAAAACTTTAACATATACTGCTGACACTTCGTCGGTAACGTATCAAACTTACAACAAAACACTTACCGAAGTCTGATTGTCCAAAATGCTTTGTAAGTCTGCCTTTCTTGGTTAGCTTGAAAACCCCACAGCATGCCACAGCCACAGCAGAGAGTGATTGGAATGTAAATTACAACGTTTTAAGGGAAATGGTAGCTGAGGGCATTGAAACAGGAAGTGGACCCTTCAAAATAATGCACCTGGACTAAATGCGGGTTACATTATGGTTGAAAAAGCTCGTATGGCGGCTGCTTTAATTACACTGAAGCAGGAGGAAGAAGTTGCTGCTGCATTAGGTGAGGCAGAGGTTTTGGAAGCAGCAGCTGCTGATCCTGGATCTACGAAAGTCTCTGATGTATTAGATATTACAGCAATTCCCTGCGACACAAAAGAAAAAAGAACAACAGATTACGTTGAAGGACATTCAAGAATGCTTCCACAACCATCATTGCCACATTCAGAGGCTCGCATGGGACCTGCCCATCCTACTGTCTCTTATGTGCAGCAAGATGAAGATCACATGCTTCTTCCCACGCAAACAGTTGGGGCTAGACAAGTTACCACGCATGCTTATGATGACCAAGGTTTTAGTGAATCTAGAGGCCACACCACTAATTCCCCAGTTCATCAGTATAGCTCGATTACTACCACACGCAGATACACATCAAGCAGGGAGCTACTACACCAAGCGCCCTCTTTGAGAACGTATGAACCACAAGCACCTGCCCCTGGGGATCTTTCTACAGATATAAATCCCTTTGTAGTTTACATGGCACGTCGTGAGCTCTTGACTTCTGGCATGACTAAGTTTGATGACCGTCCAGACAGTTATTGGGGATGGAGATCATCTTTCATGAATGCCATACAAGGATTAAAACTCACCTACAATGAAGAGTTAGATCTTCTGATTAAATGGTTAGGACACCATTCGTCAAAGCAGGTTAGAAGGATTAGGGCCGTTCATGTCACTGATCCGTGTGCAGGACTTAGGATGGCATGGGCACGCTTGGAAGAATGCTATGGATCTCCTGAGATAATGGAGAAGGTTCTTTTAGACAGGCTGGAGAGGTTCCCAAAAGTTGGCATCAAAGATTCTTTGAAATTAAGAGAGCTCGGTGATCTGCTCAGAGAACTGGAGTCAGCAAAACTGGATGGTTATCCGTTGGGGCTTGCCTATCTGGATACATCACGTGGAGTTAAGCCAATAGTAGATAGATTACCATATGGGCTACAAGAAAAGTGGATGACACAAGGCAGTTTATACAAGCTATGAAATAAAGTCCAGTTTCCCCCATTTTCTTTCTTCACAGATTTTATCTGGAGAGAGGCTGACATTCGTAATGATCCCAGCTTTATACTCAATTCAAACATTGGGACAAAAACCAGGCTAGATAATCCTGCTCATAGGTATAATCAATCCAGAAATCAGGTATCATCACACAAAACTGAGGTCTCTTCATCTGCTTTAAGAAATCCAGCAGAGCCTTACTTTCAAGATTTAGAGGTAGACAAGCAGTGCCCTCTGCACAATAAGCCCCATCCACTTAAAAGATGTCGAGGCTTCAGAGCCAAACCAGATGAGGAGCGTAAAGCATTTCTCAAAGAGAGAAGGATTTGCTTTCGATGCTGTGCCTCAACTACACACATTGCCAAAGATTGTAAGGTGGCCATTCAGTGCAGAGAGTGTCAAAGCAATAAACACGTCACAGCTTTACATCCAGGACCAGTTTTATGGATAGGTAACTATCCTAACTTAGAGTATAGCGGGGAGAATAACGAAGATCCTCCGAACATAACATCGAAATGCACCGAGGTCTGTGGTGGCAATAATACATCACGATCCTGCTCTAAAATCTGCCTCATAAAGATACATCCAAAAGGAGAACCAGAGAAGTCAATAAAAGTGTATGTGGTACTTGACGATCAGAGTAATAGATCTTTAGCTCGCTCTGAGTTTTTTGAGATGTTTGGTCTTAAAGGGGAGAATTCTCCCTACACTCTGCGCACTTGTGCCGGAGTCACAGAGATGTCAGGGAGGAGAGGAACTGGTTTCATAGCCCAGCCTTTGGATGGAAGTCTCAGTGTCTCTCTTCCCACACTTATAGAGTGTAATCAAATGCCTGGAGATAGGTCAGAAATACCTACTCCTGAAGCAGCTAAACACTACTCCCATCTTCAGTCCATTGCCAACCTCATTCCTCCACTTGACTATGATGCACAGATTCTTCTTCTTCTTGGCCGTGATGTCCTACAAGTGCACAAAGTAAGGGGGCAGCGCAATGGGCCCAACAATGCCCCATATGCTCAAAGACTTGACCTTGGCTGGGTTGTAGTTGGGGACGTCTGTTTGGGTGCAGCTCACAGACCAAACACAGTTAACGTGTTTCGAACAAATGTTCTGGAGAATGGATGCCATTCTCAGTTCAATCCATGTCCAAACCGTTTTATCCTGAAAGAAAGGTTTTCAGCAATGAACAAGACTGAGCCTCTTAGCTCTCAAACTGACCACCTTTCTTACATTCTTGAACGTCAAGTGCAGGACACCAAAAACAGAAACTTAGGGAATTCTATCTTTGACAAAAGAGAGGATGAAAACAAAGTTGCTCCTTCAATTGAAGACAAACAATTCATTCAATTAATGGACAAAGAGATGTTCCTGAATGATGAAAATAGTTGGGTGGCACCCCTCCCGTTTCGAAATCAAAGGCCACGCCTTCCCAATAACAGAGAGCAAGTTCTGAACCGCTTTGCTAGCCTTCACCGTAGCCTAAAAAGGAAGCCTGAAATGAAAAATCAGTTTGTAGATTTCATGCAAAAAATTCTGGATAATGATCATGCTGAATTAGCTCCTCCCCTACAGGATGGTGAAGAATGTTGGTATCTTCCTAGTTTTGGTGTCTACCATCCTCGCAAGCTTGACCAGATCAGAGTTGTTTTTGATTCTAGTGTTTCACATCAAGGCATTTCACTGAATGATGTGCTTTTGTCTGGTCCAGACTTAAATAACAGCTTGCTGGGAGTGCTAATGCAATTTAGGTATGAACAAATAGCCATTACGGCGGATATTCAACAAATGTTTCACAGTTTTGTTGTCAGAGAAGACCACAGGAACTTCTTAAGATTTCTGTGGTTCAAAGACAACGATACAACTAAAGAAGTGCTGGAGTACAGAATGAAGGTTCATGTTTTTGGCAATCATCCTTCGCCAGCAGTTGCTATCTATGGTCTCCGGCGAGCAGCTCTTCATGGAGAAGATGAGTTTGGAAAAAATGTGAAAGACTTTATATTCAGAAACTTTTATGTTGATGATGGACTCATCTCATTGCCATCAGCAAACGAAATCACTGCTCTTTTAAAGGCAGCTCAAGAGATGCTTGCAGTCTCCAATTTAAGACTACACAAGATTGCATCAAATTCCTCAGTTGTTATGCAAGCTTTCCCACTAATGGACCATGCAAAAGACCTGAAAGATCTTGATCTTGATATCGATTCACTCCCAGTACAACGAAGCCTTGGACTGAGCTGGGATCTTGCTACTGACACCTTCACATTCCGCGTTGCTCACAGTGAAAAACCATACAAAGAAGAGGAGTTCTTGCAAGCATTAACAGCTTTTTTGATCCTCTCGGTCTTGCAGCTCCGATCACGATTCAAGGGAAGCTGTTGTTGCAACAACTTACTTGCGACAGCAAAGATTGGGACACACCTCTCCCAGCAGACAAAGAACAAGAATGGATGATTTGGAGAGACTCTCTAAAATATCTAGAACATTTGAAAACATCTCGAACATATACTCCAGCTTCCTTCTCCAAAGCCCAGCGCAGAGAGATACATATTTTCTCAGATGCCTCCATTAATGCCATTGCAGCAGTGGCCTATCTTAAAGTGATCGATGTAGAGGGAAAGTGCCATGTCAGATTCATTTTAGGAAAAGCGAAGCTTGCACCAATGCCCGTCCACACTGTCCCTAGGCTGGAATTAGGTGCAGTTGTCCTGGCAGTTGAGATTTCTGAGCTGATACACAACGAAATGAGTATCAACCCTGACAGCCTGCAGTTTTATACTGACAGTAAGGTGGTGTTAGGGTACATTCATAATGAAAAACGAAGATTTTATGTGTATGTCAGCAATAGGGTGGAGCGAATAAGAAGATCCTCAAGGCCTGAACAGTGGAATTATGTCCACACAAGACAAAACCCTGCAGATATTGCTACTAGAGCTATCTCAGCAACACAATTGTCAAACACCAACTGGCTTACTGGTCCAGAGTTCCTCATGCAGACAGAAATAAACATCACACAAGAGACTTATGACCTTGTTGATTCTGAGACTGATGTAGAGGTCAGATGTAATAAAACTACAGCCAAAGAGGCGCAAAAAACCCTTGGTTCAAGTCGCTTTGAGAGGTTCTCTACTTGGCAATCGCTTGTTAGAGCAATTTCCAATCTCATTCATGTTCTTCAATCGTTCAAACGCGTAAACGCGAGCAACAAAAAAGAGTGCAGTGGTTTGCATCAGTACTCAAAATCACTTTCACCTAACACCCTGTTGCAAGCAAAGAGCATCATTGTTGGATGCGCACAGAAGGAAACGTACCAGAATGAGGTTACTTGCTTGGAGAAAGGGAAGGCGATTCCAAAAGATAGTCCTTTGAAGAGATTAAACCCTGTCCTTGATGAACATGGACTTTTGAGGATAGGAGGTAGACTCCGTCATGCACCTCTGGAACCTGATGAAAAATATCCTCTCATTGTTCCAGGCAAAAGCCATGTTGCAGCACTACTCATACATTACTACCATGAAAAGGTACATCATCAAGGCAGAGTTTTTACTGAGGGAGCAATCCGCACAGCTGGCATATGGATCATTGGAGCAAAAAGACGAATATCAAGTCATCTGCATCGATGTGTCACCTGCAATCGACTTCGTGGAAGAATGACAACACAGAAAGTGGTCGACTAACCACTGAACCCCCTTTTACAAATGTAGGCCTGGATGTTTTTGGACCCTGGCAGGTTTCAACTCGTCGTACCAGAGGAGGTGCAGCCAATAGTAAAAGATGGGCAGTCCTTTTCACATGCCTTAGTGTACGTGCTATACACATTGAACTTATAGAATCGATGGATGCATCTAGCTTTATTAATGCCTTGCGACGCTTCTTTGCCCTACGAGGTCCTGTGAAAGCGATCTACTCCGATTGTGGCACAAACTTTAAAGGAGCCTGCAAAGAGCTGCAGATCAACGTACAAGAAGATGCTCATGTATCAAAATATCTCAGCGAAGAAGGATGCACATGGACATTTAACCCTCCCCACGCTTCCCATATGGGGGGAGTATGGGAAAGAATGATTGGAGTTTCAAGAAGGATACTTGAGTCTATGTTTTCTAAGGTCAGCCCCCCAAATTTGACACATGAAGTGCTTTCGACTTTGATGGCAGAGGTTTCCACAATAATAAATGCAAGACCTCTAACACCCATATCCACTGATGCAGAATCACCACTTCTCCTGACACCGGCAATGATTCTAACACAGGAGGTTTGCACACTTCTTCCTCCACCAGGAGCCTTTGAAGACGCAGACCTTCATCGACAACAATGGAAGCGAGTCCAGCATTTGGCTAATGTCTTTTGGATGAGATGGAAGAAAGAATATCTTTCAACTCTTCAAAATCGAAAGAAGTGGCAGGATGTTCAGCCCAATGTCAAAACAGGAGACGTGGTGTTGCTTAAAGAAATTCACACGAAAAGAAATCAATGGCCAATGGCTCTTGTTACCAAGACTTTCCCTAGCGATGATGGACAAGTCAGAAAACTTGAACTTACGGTCACAAGGGGTGGGACTGTATGCTCCTTTTTTAGACCTGTTACAGAGGTAGTAATGCTGATGTCTTCCTAAGTGTTTACAGTGAACAATGTTTGTTTACTTTTGTTGTAGTACTTAATGTACAGGGCCATAAGTCGTGGCATTGTGTAAAATACCAAGCGGGGAGTGTGATGACATTGGGTTTACAAGTAACTGCACTTCCTAGTGGTGAGGGACAGAGCTGCAGCTAAAGTTGGGTTCATTGTCATTGGTTGATGAAATCACATGGTGAATGGGTTTGTTTGGTCAAGAGGCTCAGGGGCCATTTTGATGTAAGAACTCAATGGGTGAGGATTGAGCATGCTGAGCTCATTCCTTTCCATCCACCTGTGTTGAGCTGCTGAGAAGCTTTGTTTGTAAGTTTATATGCTTTATTTCATATGTTTGTTTATGTTTATGAATATGCTGTGTTTGTTTAGATATTTATATATTTTTCTCTGTGCACTTATGTTTAGTTTCACAGAGCTTCTGGGTCACATTGTAAGAAAACTGAAAGACAAAGATAAACAGTTAACAGTTAAAACTTCTACGTCTGAGTCTTTATTCAACTCTTTCAAGTACCTGGAAATCTGTTTAGCTATCTGTCACAAAGTTCATCTTCACGGACGGAGGGGACAGAATAACTACTGTTACTGATAAATTCACAATTATTCTGCATATTTGAAAACAAGATTTTTATGTCAGCTGAATGTACAGCAAGTGTTTAAAAGTATTTCTGCCAAGAAATAATGATTCTTGATTCTGATTCTTTGAGTTGTTCAGGTTTAACAGGTCACAGAGTTCACAAGATAATTTTTTAGTTTGAAAAAGCCTTTACACAGGTTATTTTTATTAATTCACTTAGTTGATATAGTTTAATTTGGTTGCTGTAATATAACTAGGATATTCAATTAACAAAGGTTTCCAACTGTAACTGTAAAAGTGAAACTTTCTGAAATAAAACTACAAACAAGTTGTCAGCAGTGTAAAAAACATAGAGCTACAGGTAGATGTGAAACTAAATAAAACAAACTCAAACCCTGGAACAGTCATGTGACAAATTAATCAATAGTTCTTGTTGAGAATTATTATTATTATTAATATAAGACCTCTTTACAGTTATTTGACTCATTCTGCGCTAGTACAACTTGGGGCGATGACGCGCTGGTGACGACATAATCCAAGATGGCGGCGGCCTGGACTACAGCCAACACTATTTAATAAAAGCCTTAAAAGACATGGATATAATGAAAAGCGTGGACATGCATAAACATGCAGACTTTCACACGGACTTATTAAACAAACACGGACCTCGTTAAACGGAACAGGCTTCACGGCCGGCAGACAGCAGGCACTAGGACCCAGAGGCGGAGTAAATGTGTAAACCATACTGCTGCACAGGCTGTAATATCACCAGTTTATCATTTTACCAGTTGTTAGAGCTACTGTCTTTACCAGGGAGATCATATTTATTACTGCTGATTGTTTTCTGGAGTTTTACTGGGATTTTTACTGGTGATTAGTTCATATCTCCCTTGTGCTCCGCGGTCCAAACTGACACTGTAGCCAGACACACACACACACACACACACACACACACAAAGGAAGGTTGTGGTCATTAGGTAAAGAGTTAACAGTGATTAGTAAAGTGACAATAAATTAATAATAGGTGGTAAAAAATGGTCCAAAAGTGGCAAAAACATGGCAATAAAAGAGTGAAAAGTGACTAAAATGGGTCTGAAACAGAAACAGGTGGTATGAAATGGCTAAAAGTAGCTTAAATGAGCAAAAAGTGCAAACATGTCATGTTCTGTTGGTTATTTAGTCCTTGGGGTTCTCTTTAAGTTATTGTGTGTCTTTGTTTATTTGGTTTGAGTCTAGTCATGTGTTTAACTTTTGTCTGTGTTTCAGGTGTTCCTGCTTGTGGCTCCGCCCCCCAGTGATGTCTGTATGCTTGGTTGGTGACTGATTAGCTCCCTCTTGTTTCCACCCAGGTGTGGCCCATTCCCAATCAAGCTTCCCTCACTATTTAGCTGTGTGCTTGGACACAGTATGACTGTGGGATCATTGTGTATGTTGTCTTCCCTCCTTGTGTGCTGCTATGTCTGGTCCTTGCTCCCTGGTCCTCCTATCTTTTTAGATTTAAGTTTTGTTTAATAAAGATGAATTGGTTTCAAGAACGCTATGCCTCCATCCTACCTCCTTCTCTTTCTGCATTTGGGTTCACACTCACACCGAACGTAACAAAACAATAGTGAAAAAGGGCAAAAATGTGAAACAGAACAAATGTTATTTATTGATTTCTCTTTATTTGATATGGATATCACAATTACATTAGTAACACAGTATTGTTTTGAGTGTGTTAGCACATGTGCTAATTTACAACATTGGGCTAAAGGTGGCTTATTTGAATGAAAAGCGATTAAAATGGTCAAAGAATCGACAAAATTTAGACAAAAGTGTCAAAAAGAACAAAAATGAGGAAAAATGGATAGTGTTGATCAAATCCATGGCTGCAGCCAAAGCCAGGTGGTAGTATCCGACAGCATCCAACGGCTCCTGGACAGGTGAGTATGGGCTCAGATTAGGCTCACACACATTGTGTGTGCACAAAAAACTGTGTGTGTGTTACGCTAGGGCTGTTACTTTAACGCATTAATTGTGATTATCAGATCCGTGTGTGTACATGTAGAATGATCCTTTGTGAGTTATAAACATGACAAACAGCTTCATGTGTCGCTACATGCTACGTCCTGGTTGAAGCTACACTGTTTAAGGCTCAAACATACTCAGGCAGACACCAGCGAAGCACCAAATAAATGTAAATCTCAGATTTTAGGAGCGTGTGGACGTCTCTGTGTAGTTGGTGTCACAGTAAACACTGCTCAGCATTGTATCCACCATCATTAAATGTAACACACCTGTATTTCACCTCCTGATGAAACAGAGGAGAGATGAACACCAGCTTAGAGGACAGACTGACAGACCAGCTACGACAGTAGAAACACCTTTAAAACACGTCCCAGGAGAACAAGGACTACAGAGAAGAGCTAAGAATCATGGGACATGTAGGATTTTAATTAAAACTACTACATGGTAGAGAGAGAGTGATTTTAGTCTTAGATTATCACAAAGGTCAGAGGTCATGATAACCACAAAGAACACATACATCTTTTAGAAAGAAAAACACAGTAAAAAGGTTTTTCTAATAAATTATAAACAGTTCTTAGAATGTTCTGTAAGAAGATGATTTGACGATTAGAAGAAGAAGAATTCTCTTCAGAATCCACCAACATGTAGGAAAAGCTTGTCCATCAGGAAGAACAGTTTCACTGTGTTGACCAGCGTTCCTGGTTTACTCCTTCAAAGTAACTAAATACTCTTGTTCTGTTGAGCAGCTACACTGTGTTGCCTTGTTAAAACAACTACAAGCTTTTATATACTATTATCATTCAACATGTTTAGCAATGACTACAACCTAATAATATAAGCAGTTACATTTTTACCAGAAACACAATATTTATTACTGTGATGAATAGACAAATATAAATAAGGACAACTGTACTTTGAATCTTACCAGTGAGAGAACAGGACACGTGCTGGGTGGTGGTGGTGTGTATTAAGTGTTGGTTTTGACCTAAAGGGTGAAAGTTCTGTGATGTGGTCGTACGTACGTGCAGTGAATTCTTTGATAGATTAGACACTTACACATGCATTTCATTATCAGAGTGTTGTACTGATGTAGGTATAATAAATACTATCTACAGTCATTAAAACCTCCTACAAAGTCCAGCAGAAGAGCTGACCTACTCCAGGGTCAGCCTTCTATGAGGCACAGACCTGCCATGCCCCTCCCTCATCCTGACGGGATCCATTAAACAAAGAACATAGGGAGATGTTTGTATGAATATTCATTAAACTACTATCTAACTGCTCCCTTGGTGTCTGTAGTTAGCAGCCCACTGCTACCCCTCTGGGAAAATGGGTCAAAATACAGAGAAGAATTTCACTATGGTGATCAATAAAGTTACATTATTTTATTTATTATTTTCTACCTGTCAGTTGATTATCCAGATGTGTCGCTGGTTTGGCTGGTCCTGAGCTCTACATCTGGTGTCAGCAGTGAAAGTGTGGAGATGTTATCTCTGTGTGGCTACCGTTAGCTGGAGGTTAGCTGTGGGCTACATGGTGCTGTGGTGTGATGGACGTCTGATGGTGGCTCAGAGTGGGAGTTGTTGTGGTAGAATGTTCTCCTGTGCATCAGGACTTAAGGCCTGTCTGAGGGAATGGGTGAGGAAGCTCCTGTTACGGTCCAGTGTGGGTGTGGACCCAAATGCAGAGAGAGAAGGAGGCAGAATCTAAGCATAACGTTCCTAGAACCAGTCCATGTCTTTATTCTCCAAAACAAAACTTAAATCCAAAAGGGCAGGAGGAACAGGGAACAAAGACCAGACGCAGCAGGACACGATGAGGGCCGACAGCATACACACACATTGATCCCACAGTCATACTGTGACCAAGCACTCAGTTAAATAGTGGAGGAGGCCTGATTGGGAATGGACCACACCTGGGTGAAAACATGAGTGAGCTAATCAATCACCAACCAATCATACAGACATCACTGGGGGGTGGAGCCACAAACAGGAACACCTGAAACACACACAAAAGTTAAACACATGACTAGACTCAAACCAAATAAATAAAGACACAGAATAACTTAAAGAGAACCCCAAAGGATAAATAATTAACAGAACATGACAGCTCCATACTCATACACATGACTTATTTACCTGTGATGTACCATGGTGATAATTGATAGTGTAACTCTTGCTTGTTTGAAAGTAGCAACAGTAGAACTATATTTGTGTAAATATTTCTCATGTTAATGTGTATTAATAGTAGGCTAGGCTAACGTTGCATTGCTATTCCATTTCAATACTTATTTTATGAAGCTATAGACTGGTCATATTATATGGCATATGTTCAGGTTCTAATGTCATGTAGACCAGTGGTCCCCAACCCCCGGGCCGCGGACCGGTACCGGTCCGTGGATCAATTGGTACCGGGCCGCACAAGAAATAATTAATAATTTCCGTTTTATTTATTATCAGAGTATGAACGATCTTTTATTTTGAAAAAACTTTTATTTTGAAAAATGACCGGATTCGCTCGTTTGCATCCCGGTCACTTGTGCGCCAAATTCTCTTATACACAGAAATAAGATGGTTATCCAGAGGGAAATCGCTGGCCAGAGTTTTTGAATTGCGAGAGCCGCTGCAAAGATTTCTCTCAGAAAAGAAGTCACCGCTAGCAGCACATTTCAGTGACGAGGAATGGGTCGCAAAACTGGCTTACCTGTGCAATATATTCAACCTGCTCAATTAACTCAATCTGTCACTTCAAGGAAAAATGACAACTGTCTTCAAGTTGGCAGATAAAGTAGCTGCATTTAAAGCCAAATTGGATTTGTGGGGACGGCGAGTGAACAGAGGCGTATTGGACATGTTTCAAACATTATCGGGGATTTTGGGTGAGACTGAGCCTGAGCCTTCATTCTCCCAGCTGGTGCACGATCACCTGTCTTTGCTTTTAAAGGAGTTCGAGCGCTACTTCCCAACCACAAAGGACCCACGAAGTGGCAAGGAATGGATCCGCAACCCATTTGTCAACAAACCAGGTGAATCTAGCATATCTGTGCAAGAAGATGATCAACTGCTGGAGATCGCAAATGACGGCGGCTTTAAAATTATGTTCGAGACAACGACTCTGCCGGTGTTCTGGATTAAAGTCATGGCAGAATACCCTGATATCGCCACCACCGCACTGAAAACCCTGTTGCCATTTCCGACATCCTATCTGTGTGAAGCGGGGTTTTCTGCAGTGACAGCAACCAAAACAAAACAACGGAGTAGACTGGATATAAGCAACACACTTCGGGTGTCATTGTCTCCCATCACTCCCAGATGGGACCGTCTCTGTGTAGAAAAACAAGTGCAGGGCTCCCATTGATTTGGCATTATGGTGAGTAAAAATTTCCATGCACTTTATATTAGTTTTTGTGGTGTATCTGTATCTGTGCAGGCATGTAAAACGTACGCACGTAACTCTCAAAGGGGCGGTGCACTAACGCGCCGCACCAACCCCCACCCCGGGCCGCGGTAAAATTTGCCATGCGTTGACCGGTCCGCGGTGATAAAAAGGTTGGGGACCACTGATGTAGACTACACAACAATTAGGCTACATTAAAACAATCTGGTCTGTTTTAACAGCACATCAGCCCTTGTCCTTAATATCAGCTAATGTATAAAGTCATCTAGTATTGTTTTGTCCTTGTTATCTCTAGCATCTGTCCAGGTTAGCAGTAGTTTTAATCTAGAGTTCAGTAAAACTTACTTTGTCAAAACAAGCACAGTTGTAGCTATAGTGTGCTAATATATGTACATGTTTGATCTTAAAAATAGGCTACATTATTATTAGTCTATGAGTTTTTATTACATACAATGGTTAGATCATTTCACAGACAGTTTTCATTTCATGTCTATTGTGACCTTTCTCATTGTTTTGGATAAACAGAGTCCATGATTTATTCACTACATTGTAAGACAATGATTTGGATGAAAGTATAACCTACATTCTGCAGCTCCATCACAACTGTGGATACAAAATGATGGTTGGACACCTGAATACACAAGGCATACACATACAAAGTAAGTATTATTAGTATTTAACCTAAATTGTTCTGGGATTATTCATCAATAAATTGGTATTTGTCCTACTTGCTGATTTATTAAGATGTCAAAAAGAAGCTTCTTTACTGACAGTCATTCTAGATTTTTGGCTGTTTGTGAATTTTCTTCCAGGTTTGGGAATAATTAACAGTTTAGATATTCTTTATCTGTGTTTATTGTATACATATTCATACCTTGTTCTTTCTGACTCATACACTAACATTTACAACACATGAAAGCAGGTTTATGGTCCTTGATTAATATCTGGTCAGTATGGGGTTTGAACCCATGACCTTGGCGTTATTAGCACCACGCTCTGACCAGCTGAGCTAACTGGCCTATGAAGCTGCAAAAATGTGTAAAAATATGGTTGAGTTAAAACGATCACGGTTCTAAACACCTAGAAAGTTGGCAGGTGAAAATTCAGCAGTAGTCATCGCTTAGCTTAAAGCTGCAGTATGTATTTTTTTAATGTTAATTGGTCAAAAGTCCATAATCATCTTTGAGCATATTGTAATCCAAAGTGTTCTGAGTAGACAGTGAATCTCTTCTCCTTCTCCAGGTTCTGAAAATGAAGTTTATCAATACAGAATGGATGTCAGCCAATCAGAGGTCTTTCTACCAACACAGCAATCTTATGAGCTGTTTTAAGCATTACTATTGGCTGCTGGAGCTGCTCATTAAAAGTCAATGTGTGTTCTTGATCTGAGAGTAGAGAAAGTCTCATGGCTTTAAGGTCTAGATTATCATACAGATTGATAATCTGGTCCGTGTGATTATAGATAAGCTAGGAAACAATAGCAGTAATGATATTTATTAGGATATACTTTTTGCATGTCTTGCAGGAACCTCCTTATATATCTTTACAAGTGTCGTGTTCTGATTCACCAAGCAAGAAGGAAGAGGTGTTGAGCAGAACAAGCTACAGCTATAACCAAATTAAAGAGCACTATTTAGTAAAGGACTGACTGTTACATTTATTGATAGACTTTATTTATGGACAATTTATCAACTCAAATATATCTTTTGGTATGAAACATCATATTTGAAATGAGAAAAGGATCTTTGTGGATTCATCACCTTTAGGAAGGAACATGTAAAGGTCTGTAATACCAACTCTCACACAAGTCCAAATAGTGACGCTGACACTTTTTATATCAATGGTTCAAAATGGAAGAACAACTGTGTGGTTTATATAGAGACATTGATGAAGCCTTGGAACATTTATTCTATCTTTGCCCAGAAACTAAAAGGTTTATGTGTGACTCACTAAAAATGAACAATATTTATACTTTTGATTGATAATCTTTGTAAAATGCCTAGTCAGCTGATTGAGGCTGTGTGTGTCAGACACTTTCTGTATCCACGGACCAATCAGATCATTCATTCATTCATTATACACTTTCATTATACACTGTGGTGACGCTGACAGCCTCAGCAGGAACATACAGCAGTTGTGCTGCTATACACAAAGTGTGGGGGTCCTTTCTCACCCCTGTCACAGGAGCGTGCACGTAGCCAGGCTGAAATCACCTGGGTTAAGAGAGTGAGTTGATATTTTTATTTATTCAGTTCATTTCCGACATGGTTGCAATCACAGAAATTCACTTTGACAGTCAGAGCAGAAATCACATCGTCACCATGTTTTTTTTTTTGTCTTTTTGCATGCCGGAAAGGGCGACGGAAAAAAGCAATTTGCTTATCTAAATCCGTCCCCTGCTTTGAACACAGAACATTTTACATCAAAGCTCATTTCTTTCCTGGTCAAACATTCTTATCTTCTTCATACCACAATTTCATCTTTTCATTTATGTTTTTTTTTTCCTTTTTTGTGTTGGATGTGTTCTCATCTGCAGTCATTGTTCCTGTTATTACTCCTCCTCTGGTGGATCCGGTGGTCCCGATGGACCTGTTTTTTTTCTTCCAGCCATAGTCTGGGCCCAAGTTTTCTCAGACTCAGGTTTTCTCAGGCTCTCTTCAGATGCAGCTGTTCGCTGCTCGCTGTTAATCTCCCAAAGTCGTGTTATCAGACAGGAGTATTGTACTCCTGCAGAGCATCTGAAACATGTCTGTTCTCTTCCAAGACTCAGGAAAGACTGAGATCATCAGTGAGTTGATATCTCAGTTCATAGTGCAGCTGCTCTCTGACAGAGAATGTTTGGTTAGGTGAAACCCGCTAACGGAGATAAATCCAGGATATACGTATCCAGCTTTGTAGTACAGGCCCACAGAGCTACACATCTTTAAACTACAGATGATCGCTTCATCTTCATAATAAACATCTTTAGAGGAACAAATGTTTACACAAATAATGTGTAGTAGAAGTGGTGTTTGTGTGACTTTTTCCAACACATGTGACTTTGTGACACATAATCTGTGTGAACGCGTCCCTGGGGCGTTTGTGTGTAAACTGTGTGTGTGTGTTTTCTCGCCCTGCAGCATCTGTGACTTTAATCCTGAATTTTAATGTATTTTTAGTTTATTTTAATACACATTTTTTCACTTTCAAGACACTTACAACTCCTTTCCACCACTTTTGCATCTAATGTCACATATGTTGACCAATTATTGTCACTTTTATCCTTTTTCATCGTATTTCATCATTATTTTTGCCAATTTAACCACATACACCATTTGTCATCCCCATTATATGAAAGTTTAAACTAATTGTTTCAATATTGACACTTTGAAAACACTTTTTCTGTCCGTTTTTGTCCATTCTAATTTGCAACTTTTAACCAATTTCTGTGGTTTTTAAAATCCCATTTCACAACTTTTTCCACCATTTTTGGCCATTTTTTTTTTTTTATTTCTGATTAAAACAAGGATTTACATCTTAAAGATGACGATATACTATGGCCCAAATAATAGTAAACATCCTGCATAACAGTGAATATTATTCAGATAAATAAATACATGTGTTTATCACATAGAACGATGGACCTTCATTTTGCTGACTTTATGGATGGGGCCCCTAAATGTTCTGTCTCTCTCTCTCTGTCTCTCTCTCTCACACACACACACACTCTCTCTCACACACACACACACACACACACACACACACACACACACACACACACACACACACACACACACACACACACACACACACACACACACACACACACACAGGCTTGGGGAGTAATGGATTACTAGTAACAGCGTTATGTAATCTGGATACAAAAATAATGTAACTATAATCTGTTACAGTACATTTAAAAACATGTAATCAGATTACCAGTGTTTTTATTAAAAATGGGGATTACTTAGTGGGATTACTTCTTCAAAGCAAACAGAATATACACCGTGAAACAGATACACAGAGTGCGCACACACATTGTGACACTTCGTAGCACTTCACCATAAACGTGAAACCAATACTGCCTGCCTAGCTGTTTACCATCATGACTCAGGAGTTTTCACTGCATGAAAATTCCTGAGTCATTGTTTGCTGTGACCACACCAAATAAAACATGGAAAGGTAAATTACAAAGATGAATCCAAAGTTAACTTCTGACACAAACTCTCTACACCATAGACTGTAAACACACATCTCCACTACGCATCCTCAAGTTGCCTTCACTGACTGCCAACGCTGTAGGAATTAGGAACATCTACAACGGACACATCCAACAAACAGCAGAGCTGTTACAATATAAAGCTATTATGGTAACAGCTAACTTATATGATATTGTACAGTAACATAACAGCTGTATATGTGTTTGTTGTGTCTATCACTGCATGATGCAGAATAACTGCATTTGTTTGTCTAGGAAATAATTTTCAACAAATTGAATTAAAGTCATACATTACATGAAAGACATGCTGACACACCAAAAATAACTAATAATTAACTATGGAGCATGTTATTATGTAAAACATCTACTTTATGGCACTTTTTTCCTGCAATTTTTTAATTAATTTAAAACCAGAATCAGGAAAACAGAAAAACCAGAAACAGGAAAAAATAAAAACCAAATACAAAAAAAAGGTTTATTTCTGTTTGGTTTTAAAATCAAAATAACAATGGTAACACATTACATCATTTTGTTTGTTTGTCTTTTTTACAAAGTGAAGTTGATTCTATATCTATAGCATAAAATATCTGTGACTGCAGGTGACAGATAGAACACATATTTTTGCGGAGGTACGCATGCCTCGAGATGCGTTCAAAGTCCCTGGGAAACCCAGGAATTTGTAAAATATCCTCACACAGCCTCGACACCAGGTGAAAACAAAAGAGGACATGTCTAAAACCAGACGTATGTCACCATACATGTCATCATTATTTAATAATGAATAGAAAAAATAAAAATGCAGTGTTATAGTTTGGTCACATGGGGAAGATTTATAAAGTTTTATTTTTATGAATCTTTGAATTTTGGTGTTGTTTACCATATCTGCATTGAAAAAAGAACCTTGGGATTAAATATTAATTAAAATATATTTTCAAATAAATATCAAAAGAATATTAATTCACTGGAACACATCTGTAACCTTTGCACACCCAGAAACACAATATATTTTGACTGTAAATATCATGTCTGCTATTAAAAACTGTATATTACAATAGTTAGCATATTAGCACACACTTAGCTATAATAGAGCTTTTCATCTGTAAACCCTTCTTAGAAACCAATGATCACACAATGTGTTGCCTGTTATCTCACGCTACGAGGTGACTATTGTTGGAATTGTCCCTGTATAAATAAAGTTTCATTGAATTAATATGTGACCTTTGACAAATAAACAGTGGTTGCAAATATCAAACTACTTATGTGTAACTCTATTGTAGTCCAGTCATCACATTTATAAACTATCTTAGTCATCTAGGATCTGTGCACCCTCAGAAAATCAGCTGCTCACATTATTTTGACCTGAAATGATCTGATTTTCCACCGTTTGTAATTCTTCTCCAGTCTGCATTGACTCCTCCCACCAGAGCGTCATGTTTAAGGGAAGAAGAAAATGAAAATGGATGATTTATTATTCATTTTATTTATGAGTTAAAAAATGCAGCTATATTCTGAAAATGAAAAAACATTTCTGGTAATGGATTTTAAATTGAATTATGTTACAGATATACTTCCATAGTTTATACAGTTGACGTAGCGTTCTTATTCTCTATTACAAGTTCACAGTTGTTTTTGTTTGCAATGCCTTTGAATAAGTTGTTTTGTGCCTGACTTGGCTAGCTACGCCACAAGTTTTCCCTCAGTGTCCTTAGGTCTCACATGTTAGATGGACCTTGAACTGAGACATGTTTGAATACTTTACATTGTAGTGTTGCACAAATGTTTGATCATTTTGTTTTTGCCTTCTTCACGTGACAAATCACAGCACTTTATACAGCAGCATATTATGTGTTTTGTTCATTGCTGTTTGTTTTGCTATAAAAAAAGTCTTAAATTGTCTTAAATTTGACATAAAAAGTGTGCAGCAACCACTGTTTCTGGTGTACGGTTCATACTGTTAATAAATGTTGATGGTACTCATACTCCTGGTTGTGATTCTGATAAGATGTTTATTCTAAGAACAAAAACTGGTTTTAAGGTTTTGGTTTTAGTTTTAATAAAGATTTAGGTTTATTTCAAGATGAGTCAACTTGTATCAAGAAACAGCTTAATCATTTTTCACTAATACTGAGTCATTTTTTACTTAGATTAGTTGTTTTATTCTTGTTCCGAAGCTTTCATTTGCATAATTTAAAAAAGCATATTTCACTTATTATTGTGTTGTAGGAAGTTTGATTTTAAGTAATTTAATCTAATAATCATCCATTTCGGCTTATTTTAACCCTTTAGAATATTTATCTTGATAACCATGACATTAATTCTAATGAAATTCAGTACATCTACACGTCTGCTATATGTTGTCACCACTAAAATGTAGTATTTTTTTTCTAGATCATCATCAACTCAGGTTGATCCAGGCTGATTAAAACCATCCCATCTGAGCTGGGACATGAACTGATCCATTTATTCACACATTAGTTCTTCTAATGTCTTTAAACACTTTTATTGATACACACAGACCTGGTCAGAGCAGGTTACACTCCCAGTTAGGATCATGGAAAATAACATTTGCTCCATCTCAGTATCTAGTTTAGACTTTTTTTAGACCTGTGTCCTGGTATGATGGGTTTACGAGGTGAACAGTACTCAGCCATGTTGGGAAGTCCAGAAATCACACAGCATTTCACCCAATCATAGTGGTCCATGTCAGAAAATACCACAGACCAAGTATTTATAGTGTAGTCATAGCACTCAACAATTCTGTTTCCTGTGCTACAAGAGACAACAAAGATCCTCTTGTTCATCACTGCAATGTCAAAGTATCTGTGTGTGTGGACCATTTCAGGGACATCGTACCAGGTGTTGGTCACTGGGTCATAAGCCTCAGCAGACCTCAAATCTCTGGACCCATCGCTTCCTCCAACTGCAAAAATGTGGCTCATATATACAACGACCCCAAGTCCACACCGGGGTGTTGCCATAGGAGTGATCAGTGTCCACTGGTTGGTGTCTGGGTTGTAATACTCAGCAGTATTCAGTACTCTATAACTCCATCCTCCACATATGTAAATCTTGTTGTTCAGTGTGGTGCAGCTGGCACTGAACCTCTCTTCATTCATTGATGCAATGAACGTCCACTGGTTGATGTTGGGCTGGTAGCGTTCAGCAGTTCTTCGTGAGGTACCATCATCATCCCTGCAGCCTCCCATAGCGTAGATGTATCCCTTTAGCACGATAACACTCATTAAGGCCCGTGACTCTTGCATTGGTGACATCTCCTGCCAAGCGTGTGTGACTAGGTTAAACCTCCACACTCTGTTAGAGGGGTCAGTCATTCTTAAACCACCACCCACAATGTAGAAGCATCTACCAAGGAAGACAGTGCTGTAGAATAGTAAGTGAGTCATGGAATCATCCAGACTAGGATGAGTGTGAACTGTGATCCAGCTGTTAGTTCTGTAGTCAAAGGCCTCTATGATCTTAGAATATAATCTAAACATCAGTATGACGGCGTTTGGCAAGCGACGGCAAAACAAGGTGTTGTTGATCCCAGACTCAGAGCAGAGTAACGAAGGTTGAGACATGACTTTAAGGGTATCAGAGACCAAGAGGTGGGACTCAGGGTTTGTTTTTACCACATCATTGTTAAGCACATTGTCTGTGATGTAACTTTTGTCCATCAGCCCCAGTCGTACCTTTGGTAACAGAGTAGAAATGGCTCCCTGTCGTTCCTCAGGCATGTGGTTTATCCACCTTAAAACACTTTGATAAACTGTGCTCTCCTGGGTCACAGTAAGGTCATCCTGACCCAGGATATCAGACAGCTCCTGCACCTCAAGCTGCAAAAACTCTTCACAGAGTGAAACCTCCTCAAAATTCTCACAGATAAAGTGAAAGGCCTCATACTTCAGTTGAAACAAAATGGGAATATACCAGAATTTTGCAAACTGCCACAGCCCAATGCAGTTTTCTGTACAGAGATGATCCTTAAGGACATCAAAGCATGTTTGTTCCAGACTCTTTACATTGAACTGATGCACTTCCATCATTAGATCAAAATTATTGCTGTTGTCAGAAATATAGTAAGTAAAGTCACTGAGTCCAAGGAGTTTGTTAAATGTTCTGACAATGAAGTTCATGTGAAGATCCAAGCATTTTAGAACTTCAAAGATCAAAGCATTTTAGAACCTAGAAGATCAAAGCATTTTAGAACCTAAAGCTTCTATTTCTTCCAAACAGAATGTTACCATAGTTACCAGCAAAAGCGCTTTTGCTGAATGTTGTTAAGCTGACAATTTGTTATATTCTTCAGTCATTTTGTTATATTTTAGTTTTAAAGGGTGTAATATAGTTCACATACATAATATTGTTGTTTCATGTTTTCAGCATTTCTGATTGATGTGTTATAATAAAATACAAACATAGGTTTAATATTTGAGTCTCTGTTTCTCCAGTGATAGGCAGAGGTTCTGGACACTGGACTAACTAGGGCTTCCGTGCCCCAGCACGTTTGACACCTATAGTCTGGATTGTTTACCAAGTCTCAGTGAAATTATGCTGTTCCTGTACCTGGTTATGGAACACTAAAATTATGAAGAAAGTGTTGAAATGAGATTTTAAAAACCAGATAAATTGGTTGAAAGTTGCAAATTAGAGTGGGCAAAAACAGACAGAAAAAGTGGTAAAAAAAGGGTTCAAAGAGTTAATATTGGAACAATTAGTTTAATGAATAATAAGTGAATAATGAGCATAACAAATGGTGAATGTGGTTCAATTGACAAAAATAATCATGAAATATGATGGGTCAAATGGGTCAACATATGTGACATTAGGTGGAAAAGTGGTGGAAAGGGTTTATAAGTGCTGAACATGTCTGGAATGTGGAAAAAATGTGCAGAAAAGGCATTGAAATGTGATGTAGAAGTGCCAGAAATAGAAATAATGTTGCAAAAATGCATTAAAAGGAGCAAAAATATGGCAAGAAAAAGTGATGAACTTGGTTAAAAATATGGAGAGCTTGGTTTAGTTGTCGAAAAAGGATAAAAATTGTTCAGAAAATATTCTTAGTTTCTTGAAGGTACCTGGTGGACCTCTCACAGTATCCTATGACCCCCGGGACTGGAGTTTGACACATGTGCTTTAAACTGTTGCTTCAATATGTCGGTCTTCCTTTTTCCTCTTGCTTTGCTGTGTAACTGTTGTGCTAACACTGTAATAGCCACTTTTCCTGCTGAAAGGTCCACCATTGCACTTTTACTACAGAAAGGATGTGAACACGCATCTACTTTAGTAAAAAGATCTCTGATTGGCTGAAATGTAGCGTCTCACCCCTTGTTTTTCTAAAGCTCAGATACAGAGCCATGAGGAGCAGAGGTCCAGAGTTCTCCCAGAAAACTTTTAATTATGTCATCAAAGGTTAGGATGGATGGTAAAAAAAGGTAAATGGACTTGATTTATATAGAGCTTTATATCCACACTGAAGCAGTCTCAAAGCGCTTTACATATCAGCTCATTCACCCAATCACTCTCACATTCACACACCAGTGGGACAGGACTGCCATGCAAGGCGCTAGTCAACCACTGGGAGCAACTTAGGGTTCAGTGTCTTGCCCAAGGACTCTTCAACACATAGTCAGGTAGTGGATCGAACCCCCAACCTCTCGATCAGAAGACGACCCACTACCACCTGAGCCATGGTCGCCCCAGATTTATGACCAAATGAAGCAAAAAAAAAAAAAAAAAGTACATACTGCAGCTTTAACAATATGTATTTTAAACCTGCTAGAAGTGTGTCAATTGGGTGACTTCTGATTTATTTTAGTTTTCATTTAATTTCTGATTGTCAATGTTGTGAATGGGTGAGTTTTTGTATATGTAGTTAAAACAGTGTGCTGACCTAATAGTTTCTCTGTGTTACCAGGTGAGGATGGAGAACAATCACACAGTCAGATTCATGAAGCTGTCTGCTGACTTCAACAGTGGAGTAAAAGTCAAGATCAGAGAGTTTGTGTTGTATGACAACAGTGAGCGTCAGACATGGGACTGTCTACTGATGCTTCCCAACACCCCAACAATGGCCCTCAGGTCAGTAGTGGAGACATCAACTGATCAGTGGGAGAAGTAGAGCTCAAACTAATGCACACTGTTGGTCAGAACGTTAAAAAATGATTTCTAAAGGATTCATTTAGAAGGTTAATGATAGAGGATTAGATTAATGTGAAACAGTTTCTCTTCATTGATAATTCATCATGTAACCAGTAAAAAAAGGACTGACCCAAGCTGTTTGTGTCCAGCAGGCTCAAAGCCATTCTGCTGAATCATCAGTATTTTAAACAGGATGGAGGTGTCAGCTTCTGTTTAGTTTGTGTTTAGTCCTTGTGTTCTGAGTCTTTGTTTATTCTGTTTTCTACTGTAACTCTTGTCTCTGTGTTCCAGGGTTTCCTGCTTGTGGCTCCACCCCCCAGTGATGTCTGTGTGCTTGGTTTGTGACTGATTAGCTCCCTCATGTTTCCACCCAGGTGTGGCCCGTTCCCAATCAGGCCTCCTCTACTATTTAGCTGAGTGCTTGAACACTGAATGTTTGTTGGTTCATTGTCAATGTCTACCTTCCTCATGTCCTGCTGTGTTTGTTCCCTGGTTTCTTTGTGCTGCCCTTTGAGTTTTTAGTTTGGAATAAACATGGACTGTTTCCAGGAATGCTACGCCTGCATTCTGCCTCCATCTTTCTCTGTGTTTAGGTCCACACCTACACCAAACCCTGACAGGAGGAACCTTATTAAAGGTGCAATATATAGAAATATTGTACATTTTCAGTTTTTAAATATGTTTGAAATACTTAAAATCTTAATTTGAGTGTTAAGAAACATGTCCTTAGCTGTCATGCCATATGAGTTGTTTTATTTTGTTATTTTTAGATTATATAGTTATATAAACATTAATAAATATTGCTGGTCTGGCCAACCTGTAGTACCTTTTTGAGTATAAGCCTATTTACAGCAGAGCCATCCCTGAGAGTGCCACCTGCCATAAAACACAAGAAGAAGAAGTCGTCCCTGAACAACGCCGTCTCAGGCATATATCATCAACTACCTGGATTTCACCAACCCCACACACAGCAGAAGACCTTAAATCTTCTAGAAGTTTGTAGAGTTAGGTGGTACTAACTACACGGGGCAGCTTCACCCCATGTATCCTATAAAATCTCTACAGGCTGCGTCTGTAGAGGCTCACGTTAGCAACAGATATATATCAGCAGATAACTCAGTCACCTCTAATCATTTCTCAGTGAACCTGCAGCGTAGTTACTATAAAATAGAATACGACCACCAGGAAATCTTAGATTTAGGCAAAACAAAGAGTTATAGTCCGGTAGATGTGAAGATCTGGACCTCCTACGGAGCCAGCTACAACCAGCAGCCTGTGAAGCAGTGGAGTCTCGTACCAGCAGAGGAAACATAAGCGGTGTGATCAGAAGCAGGAGCAGGGATGCCGAGCAGGGCTAGCAACCAAGCTAAAAGCTAATCCTCAAAAAACGCTGCTTCCTTCCATCCTGTGTTCTAATGTCTTTTCCCTGGAAAACAAACTGGACGACCTGAAGCTGGATTTAAATATATGACGTGAGATGAGTGTTTGCATATACATCATAAACAACTTTGTCATAGACTTAAAGAAAACCAACCATTAAAGGTGTTTGACAGATTCAAAAATAGTGGAGCAATTATTATATATACATTATTTACATTTTAAG
Source organism: Gouania willdenowi (assembly GCF_900634775.1). Lineage (NCBI taxonomy): Eukaryota > Metazoa > Chordata > Actinopteri > Blenniiformes > Gobiesocidae > Gouania > Gouania willdenowi. Next base: position 25,056,381 of record NC_041064.1, read on the forward strand.
CATGATAGTAACTAAATAAACTAAATAAATTTTTCTTTTTTTACCCTTATTTCTGATGAAAGTTGTTCATATCTGCTCTAACACATCATTTTCATCTGTTTTAAAGAGAGACCAGCAACATTTATTGAGAAAATTGAAACATTTGACATTAGTTTATCATAAATAAACTGTGCAAATTTAATATTTCACAAGTTTGAAGTTTTAGACCCCAAACATTTAAATTATACTGTACTCACATTCTCAGCTTTGTTGTAATGTTAATGAGCTTCACAGAATGTCATAATTGATTTTTGGAAATGTAAGTATTGATTCATATTTGTCAATAATAAATGAACACACAGATTAACACATTCTTTTTCACCTCCCCAAATACTTTTACGTTGGATTTCTAAAAGCGTAGTGGATGCATCAGAAATTGTGATGTGGTCAGTGTTTTTACCAGAAAAGGCCTTCACTGAAGGAAGGTCATTGTTAACACAAGGGTCGTTTCACCACATTTCAATAATTATTCCATGCACTTTGGTCTCCAAAAATTCTGAAATTGTTACCAATTGTTCAGTGATTATTCAATAGACAAACAGAAAAGAGAATCTATCCTAAATAAATTCACAGTATTTATTCAAAGTGCAAAGAAAGAGGAAACGAGTGCGACAGAGAAAGGATCTAAACTCTTGACTGCTGCAGGAGGCAGATTTTGTTCATCACTGAAAAGATTCATTATCATTTTAATGCTTCCTACGAGTCATATACGTTAAACTACAGTTTCTGCACAGACTGTACTCTGAAAGACAAACAGTAATGTGTCTTTATTTATCAATTAATTTTGAAAAAGTATCTCCAATATCTCAAGACAGACACTGAGGTGCAGGTTTCCTCACATAAAAACAATGTGTTAGTTCTACAGTACACAATACAGGTTTCTTTTTTTTTTTTTTTTTTTTACATCTAATTTAGTTTCTAAAGCTTCTCAAAGTGCAATAAAATAACATCAGGACTATTTTTTTTTTTTTCTCATTAAACAAACCACACTACCTGACGACATATCATTGTATGTGTATATACGTATATATGCATATGTGTGTATCCATAAAATGAAGAGTCCGTCCTTAAGACTGCTCTCCTGTAAAGTGCCTTGAGATACCATTGGTTATGATTTGGCGCTATACAAATAAAGATTGATTGATTGATTGATAGGATGGGTACATTTATTAATTGAGCATAGCGTTAGTTCAGGCAGGCCTCTGACGTCAAGCCAGCCACACCTTCAGTCAACAAACTGGCCCCTTATTGGTCACAGCATACAGGAAGCACGACTTAAACCGCGACAGCTGCCTTTTACCTCCTCAGCAAGCATTGCGCAACCCACCTCCGCCCCAACTCCTCCTGGTCAGTATGTATCCAAGTAACTGGGTGTCATTTTTTTATCATTAACATATGCTGTGATCTGTTCCAGGGGGTTTCTGCTAAACCACTCTCCTTGCTTTAGCCTTTAGCTAGGGCTCAGGGAAGGTCAGGGAGGAGTGCTCTCCCTGCCTCCGGCTTTCCATGTAAGCTCATGGAAAGGACAAGGAGGTCCCAGAACAGACCCGTACCACCAAATATATGATTATATGCATATCCATGTAAAGCACTCAAAGGTGCTATACAAATCCTAATGCACATTTATTGTAAATAAATCATTTATTTTGACTAAAGCAGTCCTGACTGAAATTTATTTCATTCATATTTACTAAATTAGTATATTTTGTCCTTTTGATCTATTTATTAAAACTCTTGCATGTTTCCTGATTAACTTCACTTTGCTTCCTCATTGTTGACAAGGTTATAAATAAAATATGTAGTTATTAACAAAGCTGAGCTCCTTTCAGGGCAAACTACAGTCTAATATACACACACACAGACTAGAAACATTCCTTCAGCTCACTGTAAATACCAGCAGAAATGCACAGCTTCAGCTATTTGGAGCTATATAATGAAAAACATATGAGTCAGCGTATTCCCTGAATGACCTAAATGTATCTAAACCAAGTAGACATGATGACATGGTAGAGGCTGAGATTATGTAAGCCTCTGCTATGGCTTTGATTAGGACTGTAATAGAGAGTGATGATAGAGTTTCAACGTTAGTGTCTGGGTTAAAAAGCTCGTCTGGTTTTTGCATCTCTGATGATCTTCACAGATCACAAACTGTGGATGTTAAAAATCCCAAAAGTGCTTTGAGTAACATTAAAAACAACCTGAAAAGCATCACCAAGTGAGCCACAAGATGGAGACTCTGCAGAGACTCTTATTTCAGGTAACACAGATGAGCTTCAATAATCTATGACCCACTCATTTTCACCTGTAAAATGAGAACAGCCTACAAACAGTAAGTCTGTCAGACTAACAGTACAGGCTGAAGAAATACAATAATCCCTTCACATCCAATCACCTGAGAGTATTCCTAATGTTATGGATGGAAGAAAACAGTCTCATCTTGGCAGGGGTGGACTGGCATCCGGGGACACCGGGGATTGGGCCGGTGGGCCGGGCCATGAGAAAGAGAAAAAGAAAAGGGGAATAAACAAACAGGTTTCTTGTATCAAGTTTTGGCCGTGAAACTCCAGTATTTTACCCCTCTTTCCTGTAAATATCCCATATTTTAATGTAATAATAATTAAAAATTAAATGTAAAAAAAACATTCCTCTGCCTCTGAAGAGAACTGTGACCTGAAATGGCCTGGATGGCCTTTCTCACCAGATTAGGTTAAATTAAATTAAATTAAATTAAATTAGTGCCGACAGCAGCAACAAACCAGGAAACAACTCATAAGAGAGATGGATGAAGACGTTATGATGAAACAACAAAGAACTGGTGTAAATATGTTATAAAATGTGATGTAGGGTTTATCTTCCTAAAGAGGAGCAGGATGTGACACAGTTACACATTCCTTTAGATTAGTAACTGAGATTTTAACGTCTACCACAGCGGAAAGAATCACGTAAATCACTTTCTATTTTGGTGATATAGAAAACTACAAAATTGCATTTATAGATATATTTTGTATTTTGTATAAAAATACTAGTTTTAGGAGTCACTGCTTTTACTTCTCAGACACATGTAAATGTCAGTTAGATGGATTAATGAGTGCGTTCTAACCCAGACCTTCCCCATAACAAGCTACACTACAGAACTCACTCACACGTGCTGTCTCTTACAGGAGAAAAAGCCAAAAGTAGCACATATTGTGCAGTTGTTTGTTAATAAATGTGTCTGTGTAGCATTTTGGATCAGCAAATTTAATCCAGAATTGTCTTTCTGGTCATACGTCATTTGAAATATTACTGAGATTTATATAATTTATCAACATTTTGAGAAAATATATTGAGACACCCAGTCCTAGTAGGAATGTTCACAGCATTTCAATGTTAATAAAGGTCCTCCCACCAGATTCTAATCACATCATTGTATTTAATAAGTGGATATTTTAGATTTCTTGTACAATTGTCTTAAAATGAAAAGTGATACTGGAGTATGGGGGGTATTGTATCAATGAGCATTTGCATTAAAATCATTTCATGCTGTAAAATCACTTTACTGATGTAATTATTTTACTGTAAACTACTTAAGGGTTCAAGTTAATGGTTCATTTACAATTATGGTCCAAAGCAACATCAAATGCAGTTTTTTTCATCAAAGATATGAAACTTGTGTTGCTGGCTGGCCCCCCACACCACACATGACGTGGGCTCTATTCTCCCACACTGAAAAATACACTTTGTAACGACCCTTGGGTTTGAAAGAACAAGATGCTGGAGTCTCGACTGATGCTTCTCAATGCCCCTTTATTTCGATGTTGAGCATAGCAGAGCACCGTGAAAACTACAAGACAATACACAATGCAAGTTATTTAACTTTATAGTTTTGTACAGTGCAAACAATTGACAAACACACTTTATTTAATAATTTTAATCATGTAAAACCAGACAGGTAATTATCAATTCTCATTATTGTAATCTATAAACAAATATTCATATTTAAGAAATAAACAAAGCAAATAAATGCAACAACTTATGTACAAACAAGACAACTCAACCCGCTTCACCTGCAGTAAGGGCCAAATAAACGATGCGTAACGTACCTCATTCCGCTCACCAAGGGCGTTAAAAGGAATCCTTTATTACGTAGGGACTCGTCTGCAGACACACCGCTTTTACAGATCACACCGTGTCTGAGCTCACTCCTTGCGTTGACAGATTGATCTGACAGCTCGCGCTGACAGCCCGATCTCCCAACACACCGCTCCTCTGGAGGACTGATCCCACTCTCTAAGTGCACTGCTGGTGCTCACAGTTCAGTGTCTCCATAGGCCATGCTGTGGCTGATCGATCGCCCTCTTCTGCTGACAGCTGCTTCTCCCACTGCTATCCATACACGGAAAACCCCCGCTCACCTGGGTAAACGCCCCTTTTAATCCCCCCTGCACAAGTAAGCCTGCTCCTGCTGGGTCCTAAAACCCATGCTGTTTAGGGCACCGACAAGAAATCCTGATGCCCAGTGGAGACTACAGGTAACTGCAGGGATGAGTTGTCTTAACACAGGAAAATGACAGTCCGAACATATGAGAAACAAGTCCAAACTACATCCAAAATAAAACAGTGTTTAAGATTCCAAATAAGTGAGCCAGGGGTCAGTTACACACTTTATTTCAGTAATATTAAGTTAAACTTCAAGCCACTATCAAGTAAAATGTACTTAACTTGAAATTAATGAAGATATTAAGTCAGTGTTGTTTGTTATATATAATTTTGATGTTGTATTTACTCAAACAAATGAAGTAAAATTAATTAAGTTTTTCCATAAACAGAAATATCACCAACATGAAAATATGAAGTACATTTTATATATTTGTAATATTTACTGTTATGAAAAATATATGTAGATTTGAATCTTTTTGACACTTAAAATGTAATCAATTGTATCAAGTTGTATTACTCATAAATATGTAAATGATGCTTATTTCATTTGATAAATATGACCAGATAATATAGATTTATCACAAATCACACAACTGGAAAACAGAAGAATAAACATTTATTTACTAAAGTTCACATCTGAACAGGTCCTGGTTTTAAAATATGTTTTGAACAAACAGTGTAACTTACTGTACATATATGTACATAATGGAAAATGAAGGCTATTCAAATATTATAACAGTACTTTTCTTCAATTATAAAACAGTGCTTTTCTTAAAACATCACAACACTTTTCAAACATCATAACAGCACTTTTCAAACATTATAAGTGCTTTACAATTATTATAACAACATTTTTCTTTAACTATTGTAAGAATGCTTTTATTGAAATATTAAAGTGCAACGGCAACATTCAAAATAGCATTATGGTATTACACTTTAAACCACGAGTGTCAAATGTATGGTCTGGGGTCTAAAAGCGGCCTGCCATAAATATTTTAAAAAGTGTCAAATGTAGTAAAAACAGGTGTTGTGGATTTCATACAGTACATGTTTTTGAGCTACTGTATGTGAAGAAGCTACAGTACCAATAGAGAAATACTGCACAGGCATGAGGAGAACATGCAAACTCTACACAGAGGGGTGTCAAACTCATGGCTGTAAAGTAGAAGTGCCTCCTTATTTTATTGTTAATGACAATAAATGTGATTGTTACATAGAGCTGGACAATATATCGTGATTCAACATATATTGAGTTTCTTTTTTGGCGATATAGAAAAAAACGATATTGCCTATATCCATATATATCCATATTTTTTTAACTTCTTTTTATTTATTCAATCACAGTAAAAATCACATCAAACAAGTTTTTAATATTATTCATAGAGTACAATTAAAAAGTGTTCTTCTTTACAATGTATCCATATTGCTGAGGTAGATATATGTTCTTATAGGTTATTTTGTATTAAAATACTCGTTTTAGGAGTTGTTGTTGATCACTGAATGTGTCCTAACAAAGACCTTCCTCCAAACAAGCCACACTACAGAACTCACTCACACGTGCTGTCCCTTAGAGGAGGAAAAAGCCCAAAGTAGCACATATTGTGCAGCTGTTTGTTAATAAATGTGCCTGTGTGGAATTTTTCATCAGCAAATTTAACCCAGAATTGTCTTTCTGGTCAGACTTTGACTTTAGAATATTGAAATATATATCGTATAATGTCCTTTTGAGGAAAAAACATCAAGATATGAGTTTTGGTCCAAATCGCCCAGCCCTATTGTTAAAGAAAAAGGTCATTTACACTATATCTACTTTTTCTAATTATATACTGATTATGGTCTAAAGCAGTTGTGTGTTTTAAATCATGACCTGTAAAAAAAACCAATAGCATTGAATCCCAGTATATGTGTAGAATAGGTAAGTAGGGTCATTGGGGGCTGTGATAATGACAGGTTCTCATTTACAAAGGAAGGCCATAGAAAAGTAGATCTATCATGCACTAGTGCACACCCCCTCAGTACTGCATGATAAAATTAACCAATGCACCAAGACAGCATGTATCAATCATACACCTGTGAACACCAATGGAACTATAATTCATATTTAAGAAGCCCTTCAATCTGATGGTTTTGCAGCATTAAATCTACAGTAGTAAAGCAGCCAAAGGAGCCCATTGACCTGGAGCTGCTTGTATAGTGATGGATTGATAAGGTGATTGATCATGTAACATGATAGCAGTGTAGTAATAATACTATTAATAAATAATAATAATAATAATAATTGTTCAGTTCGAGGTCACTTCATAAAACTAATAGGTCTAGACAATTAATATTTCACAATATGAATTATTAATCTGAGTTAAAATGGAAAGAACTGATGTTGACAGGTAGTCATGGTAACTCAGAATAAGTTAGAAGACCTCTGTTGACAGGTAGTCCTGGTAACTGAAAAGATGATAGTGCCATGTTCTAAAAGTCCTACGGGTAGACATCAAAGCCTCAAAAGCAGTGAAAAGGTTACTAAGTTTTAAAAGTTCCAAGGGTAAACATCAAAGCCTTACTGTGGAACTACAGGCACTGTGCTAAATATTTGGACCGTATACTTTGGACCATCGTCAAGAGCGCACAGCCTGTTGACTTCAGCTGATCAAAGAAATTGTGATGGAGAAGCCAAGTGCCCAGGTGGTCGGGCGAGTGTTTGTCCGACAGTATTACACCGTACTGAACAAGGAGCCCGAGAACCTGCACAGGTTCTATGGGAAGGATTCGTCGTACATTCACGGAGGTTTGGACTCCAAAGGCAAACCAGCAGGGGCTGTTTACGGAAATTTGGAGATCCAGAAGCGGGTGATGGAGCTGAGTTTCAAGGACTGTCACACTGAGATTTGTCACATGGACGCCCACTCCATGCTGAACGAGGGCGTGGTGGTGCAGGTGATGGGGGAGCTGTCTAACAACATGCAGCCCATGAGGAGGTTTGCGCAGACCTTGGTCCTGGCTCCGGAGGGAACCACCTCAAACAAATTCTATATCCACAATGATGTCTTCATGTACCAGGATGAGGTCTTTCAGGACTCTGACTCTGAACCTCCTGAAGAGTCTGAGGAGGACGTGGAGGAGCTGGAGGACATAACAGAAAAAAGCTCCTCAGACCTCCCGGAGCCCACCCCTGAGAATAACAGGTCGTTCTCCTGGGCGTACGTTACCTGTAAGTACCTCCCACCCTGTGGAGCCGTCCCAGTGTCAAGAATCCTCCCCCACAAGGTTAAAGTCCCGCCCACAACACAGCCCAGAGTGCAGGTAAAGTGTGAGTCTCAGAACTCCACACAGGGACCTCAGAGACCTAAGGGTCGAAGGATTGTTCGTTATCCTGACGCGCATCAGCTGTTCGTAGGAAATATTCCTCACGACGTGGAAAAGACCGAACTGGTGGAGTTCTTTGAACAGTTCGGCTCAGTCCTGGATTTCAAGATCATTAGCAGAGGAAAACATCCAAACTTTGGTTTCGTGGTTTTTAACGATTCTGAGCCGGTCCAGAAGATCCTCAGCAGCAGACCTATTGAGTTGTTTGACAACGTGCGTCTGAATGTCCAGGAGAAAAAGACGCGTTCGCCGCGTGAGGTTGAGGGCAGAGAGTCTGAAGGTCGAAGGATTGTTCGTTATCCTGACGCTCATCAGCTGTTCGTAGGAAATATTCCTCACGACGTGGAAAAGCCCGAACTGATGGAGTTCTTTGAACAGTTCGGCTCAGTGTTGGATTTCAAGATCATCAGCAGAGAAAAACATCCAAACTTTGGTTTTGTGGTGTTTAACGATTCTGAGCCGGTCCAGAAGATCCTCAGCAGCAGACCTATTGAGTTGTTTGACAACGTGCTTCTGAATGTCCAGAAGAAAAAGACGCATTCGCCACGTGAAGTTGAGCGCGGAGATGCTCGTCCTCGCCCTGGAGCACCCAGAGGGGGCGGAGTCAGAGGCCCCTCATCCCAAGGGGGTGGAACCAACAAACCCAGCCTTGGCTCTGGGTGTGGGGTGGTGGCCTAGTGAGCGTTTCTCTGCCCCCTGGCAGTGAGACTACGCCCCCTCCTTAAGCCCCACCCACTGTGTATCTGGACGTTTGCATCACTCTGAACTCTAATCGATCTAAAGATTAAAATATTGGTTGAAAACTACTTGAACTGTGGTCTGTGGTCAATGAAGTTTGAATAAAAACTAACAAATCTTAACATTGCCTGGCAACCCTTTTCAGAGGGTTGAATTAAAGATCCAAACAATAATAATTGTAGGAGCCATGATTAATTTCTGAGCTACCTCAGTATAATATGTTTAGCATCTACCTAACCCGTAGATGGGCGGGTCATGCAGGTTATTTATGTTGCCATGGTGATTGCACAGGTGTGGTTAATTAGGGAGTAGCAAACAGTTTTTCGACTACTCCTGGGGCTCTTGTGAATGGGTTTTCTGTATTCAGTTTTACTGGACATTTTAATAGTGTTTTTTTTGTATTCACAATTCCCTGTTTATTTTCTGGATTAAAGAGCAAATAATTCAGAAACACTAACAAATTATTTAAATATCTTTTATCAACCAAGTACTTGTCAAAACAACAATCTCTGCACCACCAAAGGTGGACAAAGTTAAAGGGCTTGGACACTTTAATAATAATAATAATAATAATAATAATAGTAGGGGACACATGTCAGTGTTAAACACAGCTCTGTGTGCTGTTCAGCAGAGGGGTATTCCATAAAGGAGGTTTAACAAACTCTGTCTATCCATAAACTCTGGGTCAACATACCCCACGATGGGAAACTCTGTTTATCTGATTCCATTACAGCTGGTTAATCAACCCTGAGTATGTAAACCTTGGGTTACTTACGTGCACGCGCGAGATAAAAAACGATCATCAATGGATCAGAGATTACTCAAACTGCCATGACAACCAAACGGAACAGAGTGATTTATTCACCCTAATGGGTGAAATAAGTCAGTGTTTGATGAATATGAGCCTGTTCTAAAGGTGTGTTCAGTCTTTAGTGACTATAGTGGCTTAAATCACCCGTAATTAGTCACACATTTTGGTCACTTCATCACTTTATTGCTTCAGTGATGTGACGAGCGGTGAATAATATGAATAAAATGTGTCTGAGGAGACGTGTCAGCAGCATAGGATGGCTACATAGAGAGCCCTCCTGTTACACTGGATATAAAGACAGTAAATGCTGCTTCATATCACATCATTTATATTGATTTTTAATGTAATATTGTCGGTAGAGTCATCTCAACGTCCTAATAAATGTCATAACCAAAAACTGTAGCGGGACGCGAACCCCCAACCCATCGTTTCCAAGAGCTGTGTCACACTTCACTGCACCATCATACCTTCAAAGATGTGTGATCTACAGATTGAACTGTAACTGTATAACAATATAAAACAACAATCGAGCCTTAAAAGTGGATTTATTTAAATGATCATCTCCTCCTTTATATTATCCACAGGTTTGTATTCAGAGAACTTTATTACAGACGTCAGTAGATGTTTTAATGCAGATCAACCTCAACCTAATGATCTACATCTACAATGTTATAAAGAAAAGTTCTCAAACTTTTCAGCCAATGACCCTCAAAAATAAAGGTTCCAGAGACCAGGGACCCCCACTGTACCTGAAGGTGGTTGATCACAGGCATGAACATTGAAGAACAGTCATGTGGAGACAGGACCATCTATGAGGGGAAATAAAGGGGAGAGATGTTTGGGGAGCATCGATAAAGTCAGTAAAATGATGGTCCATTGTTCTATGAATCTGTGATAACCACATTTATTTATCTTAATAATATCCACTGTTATCCAGGTTGTTTGTTATTATTTGCACCATAGTTTGTAGTCATCTTAAAGATGTAAATCATTGTTTTAATCAGAAATAAAATGGGTTAAAAGTGACCAAAAACTGTGGAAAAGATGCTAAAAAGAGATTTTAAAATTCACAAAAAATTATTAATATTCGCAAATTAGGGGTATTGTAATTTAAAAATTGGGAACAATTAGTTTGAACTGGCAAATAATGGGCATGAAAAATCGTGAATGAGGTTAAATTGGCCAAAATAAGCATGAAATATGGTGAAAAGATGATAAACGTGACAATAATTGGTCAACATAAGTAAGTGGTGACAAGGGTTTATATGTGCCGAAAATGTCTTGAACGTTGAAAAAATGTGCAGAAAAGGCATTGAAATTTGATGGAGAAGTGGCAGGAAAGGGAGTAATGTAGCAAAAATGCATTAAAAGGAGCAAAAATATGGCAAAAAAAAAGGGATAAATATAGGTTTAATAATGGCGTTTGGTGTGGCTACTCTGTGTTTGTTACACATGTCCTAGACTGAATCAAATACTTGGTACAATGGTTTCTGTTCTCAGCTGGTGATGTCTGTATCCTGTGAACAAAAAACTACATTTTTATACATTTCAAAGGTTGATTATGATTTTTTTAAATATTTCAAGTTATAATTTCTATCCATGTTTAAATATTATTTATCTATCTGAGGGTATAAATACACATAAGGGTTTTAGTTGTGAGATTTTTAGAACATAAATAGAGGTAAATGACAATATTTTACACAGTTGTAACATAATATTCAAACTGACAGAGATTATTAAAGAAGTAAGTGAATAAAAAAGTCAGAAAATAACCCAAAGAACTGAAAAGTAAATCAAATCATTAGAATAAAACAGTAATTAGAACAAAACAGAAATGTAACCAGGTGTTATGTTAATTTATGCCTCTACTAATATTTATATAGTTTACAAGGGAACAGATTTGTGATTGTATTTATGTCTTTATTATCTCTCTAAAGAGTTCTAGTTAAATCTATAGACCACGTACCATGTACAGTTCAGCCCCCCCACCTTTGATTAGACGTTTTAGGTGGTGAAGTTGTTTTTATAACCTCAGGTGATCAGCCACTGTTCTGCATTCTGGGCCAGGGTCTATACAGTATATATGATTCCTCAATATATGAAATAATGTTATCCATGTTTGTTATTAAGATAATTTGTTCATTTACCTTTTAACTCAAAAATATGACTTTTATTCAAGCTACAACTGTAAAGTGTTGGGGAGTGTTACAAAAAAAATAAAGTCAATCAACTCTAATCATCAAGAGAAAGAAAACAGTATGAAATCTATAAATATGATATCCAAAAGTTATTCTATCTGTCATTTCAAAAATATCAACGTATGATCAACAAGAAAAAGTTTTTAGTAATTCCTTAAAAAAAAGATACTAACACATCTTGAATTAAAAATATTTAAAGAATTGTGTGTGTGTGTGTGTGTGTGTGTGTGTGTGTGTGTGTGTGTGTGTGTGTGTGTGTGTGTGTGTGTGTGTGTGTGTGTGTGTGTGTGTGTGTGTGTGTGTTATAGTGTTAATTGACTTGTCTAAAAAACTAAACTATTGATGAAAAAATAAATGGTTTATATCACATATTGCCATTTTGAGGAAAAATATAGAAATATGAATATTGGTCCATATCACACAGGCCTAATGTAACCAAAGCAGTAACATTTTATCTTGTAAAGGATATGATTGTCTAAACTGTGTAAAATGAGGTGTTCAAACACTGATTAAAGTAGGATTTTATTAATATGTGTGTTACCTCAATAACAAATAGAAATCAATAGACTGATATGATGCCTTGGTATGTAGCAAGTGATGCTAATGCTAATGCTACACTATAGTTCATTCATTTTCAGACCCACTTATTCCTGTTTGACAGGGTCGCGGGGGTCTGCCGGTGCCAATCTCTGGCTATCATTGGGCGCTGGGTGGGGGTACACTCTGGACAGGGCACCAGTCCATCACAGGGCAACACAGACAGACAACCACTCACTCTCATTCACTACTATGGGCAATTTAGAGACTCCATTCAATCTTATAGTCATGTTTTTGGATTGTGGGAGGAAGCCGGAGTACCCGGAAAAAACCCATGCAAACAACACTATAGTTAAAAGACTGTGTGACTATAAGAACATGTCAGATATTTTGTTTGATATTCATTGTACTTGGAACCAGTTTGATAAATTGCTTACATATAATTTAAAAAAAATATTTGAAAATGACCTTGTCTTAAATGATCTTTTATTCCTTTTTTCCATTTAGGGTGATGATTTTAAGTAGGTGAATTGGTTCGTTTTATTGGTAAATAACTTTAAAATAGTTTAAATGATTTTATTGAAAAAAAATTGTATTTTGATGGTGTTTTTACAAAAAATAAATGGTGATATGATTTTTTTCCCCATATCACCCACTGTGACTGAGGTAAAGGTAGCACTGCCTTGGGCCACAGTGTTTTAAGTGGGAGCCCCCTGCCTCTGTCATCATCAACATCTGTGATAAACACCTACAACATGAGACATGTCCCCAGATAAATGATGGACAGTTGTTGATATGAAATGTTAACAAATACATGTATTTTGTCACATGTTCTCCACAGGGGCTGCTAAACAAGCTAGCTAACGTTAGCCAATGTGAACTTTAGCTAGCTAGCTCACTCTGTGGGTCTTTACCAGGTACTACGTGTTAAGGCTTCAGCGAGCAGGAGAACTCTGTCAGCATGGAAGATTTTGACAACACCGTACTGTCAGTGTTGGAGGGTAAGTCATGTTTTTCATTAATATTTGGTGATTATTAAGCAAAGTTAGCGTCTGTATTGGTAGCTTTGATCACATTAATGTTGCACACTGTTAGCTGGATGTTGTCTGTCCCTGTATGCAAAAATGCCTTGCTTAAGTGCCGTGGAACAAGTGCCGAACTTTTTTTCTTTTAATAACCTAAACTTTGGGTGGGACAGCAACAAGAAAAAACACTTATTACTGTTATTATTATTAATAATATTTCACCATAGTTGACCATCTACACCAAAATGTACAAGTGACTCCAAAATATGAGGTCCCTGAGGAAGAGGCAGGGCTCCACGCCACAACGATGGGTGTTAAAGAAGAGTTTCTTCTGCTCAAACAACACAGACAATGACACTGATGGTGACAGAAGTGGTGACACAAGCAGTTCAACCATAATTATTGAGAGCAATGATGACCTCAGCGAGGACAGTTTAAATGGAGGTTTGTGCTAAAAGTGGGAACAATTCTGTCATAGTTCTGATTTGTGTACATCTAAAAAAGTTTAAACCTGTACTGAGACTATATTTGCCTCTGTCTCATGTGCCAGAGTACATTGTAATGTACACAATGTTGGATAATGACCTATGTTTTCCTGTTATTTTGCTTATGTGTTTACAAATGATTTCATTATTTTCCCCAGAAAAAGCGTCTCCACTTAAATCAGCTGACACAGTCATTTTCCACATGATCAATATCAAACACATTTTTAGAATTTCCTAACAATAAGTAAAACATTAAGCTGATCAAATGAAATAGGTAATTGACCATTCCTAAAAAAAAATCTGAAAGTCCAATAAGAAAACACAGCTCTACTCAAACTGTTATTGTTTTTTAGACTTTAGGTGAAGTGAAGTTTGGCCTCTGATAGGTGTACCTTACACTCTTTATGATTACTGTTTTCTGGTTTTGTCAAACCTAGTGGGGGAAGTAAGTAATGACTTTCTAACATAATTGTGCATTATATTTTATTCATACACATGCCACTAACTATGATTTATCTTCTCTGATGCTAGTGTAATAGTGTTTCCATGGAAACGTCTTTGCCTCACCGTCTTATTTTATAGTCTGAGGATGCAGGTGAGTCACTACAAAACATTGAGCAAAATGTACAAGAATCCCAACACAAAACCCAACCAAGGCGATTTTGCCCAAATTTTGGACCTTGAGTTCAAGGCTAGACGGGCTTTCATTGATGCAGTTATTACAAAGGAAGAAGACTGACCTATGAAACTCTTTGATGCATATCCCTGCTTCAAAGACACTGGAAATGTCAGCTTTTTGACTTCCGTCCTTGGTACTGTGTGTTTCTGTCTGTGCAGTCTGCCCTGTATTAAGCCTGCTCAGTGGTAATAACTGAACAGAATTGTGTCCAAGGCAATGAATGAGCTGCATCGCCAAATTGCAACCCCCAATTTTTATTTTTATTAATAATTTAAAAGTTACAATAAACATTAAACACACCCTTTACAATTACTGTACATGTTTTCTCTTAATTGAATATTAATATTACAAATGCTTTTGGATTTTGCACCATTGTTGTTATTGTTCCCTGGAGACAATTACACTATACCTGTAAGTGTTATATTGTATTACAGTGCATTATTCTAAATGTTAAATTAGGTTCTATTTTTTTCAATGGTTTGTTGTGTCACAGATTTGCATTGTTTTGTCTTGATATATAAAATAAATATGTGCGAACCACTGCATAAATTATAATTAAATTCAGTACATCTACACGTTTGCTATATGTTGTCACCACTAAAATTTTGTATTTTTTTTCTAGATCATCATCAACTCAGGTTGTTCCAGGCTGATTAAAACCATCCCATCTGAGCTGAGACATGAACTGATCCATTTATTCACACATTAGTTCTTCTAATGTCTTTAAACACTTTTATTGATACACACAGACCTGGTCAGAGCAGGTTACACTCCCAGTTAGGATCATGGAAAATAACATTTGCTCCATCTCAGTATCTAGTTTAGACTTTATTTAGACCTGTGTCCTGGGTATGATGGGTTTATGAGGTGAACAGTACTCAGCCATGTTGGGAAGTCCATAAATCACACAGCATCTCACCCAATCATTGTGGTTCATGCCAGAAAATACCACAGACCAAGTATTTGTAGTGTAGTCATAGCACTCAACAATTCTGTTTCTTGTGCTACAAGAAACAACAAAGATCTTCTTGTTCATCACTGCAATGCCAAAGCAACTATGTCTGTGGACCATTTCAGGGACATCGTACCAGGTGTTGGTCACTGGGTCATAAGCCTCAGCAGACCTCAGATATCTCGACCCATCGCTTCCTCCAACTGCAAAAATGTGGCCCATATATGCAACGACTCCAAGTCTATACCGATGTGTTCCCATGGGAGTGATCAGTGTCCACTGGTTGGTGTCTGGGTTGTAATACTCAGCAGTATTCAGTACTCTATAGTTATTCCATCCTCCACATATGTAAATCTTGTTGTTCAGTGTGGTGCAGCTGGCCCTGATCCTCTCTTCATTCATTGATGCAATGAACGTCCACTGGTTGATGTTGGGCTGGTAGCGTTCAGCAGTTCTTAGTGAGGTCCAATCATCCCTGCAGCCTCCCATAGCGTAGATGCATCCCTTTAGCACGGTAACACTCATTAAGTACCGTGACTCCTGCATTGGTGACATCTCCTGCCAAGTGTGTGTGACTAGGTTATACCTCCACACTCTGATACAGGGGTCGGTCCAACTTAAACCACTACCCACAATGTAGAAGCATCTACCAAGGAAGACAGTGCTGTAGAATAGTAAGGAAGTCATGGGATTCTCCAGACTGGGATGAGTCTGAACTGTGATCCAGCTGTTAGTTCTGTAGTCAAAGGCCTCTATGGTCTTAGAAAAGAATCTAAACATCAGTAAGACGGCGTTTGGCAAGCGACGGCAAAACAAGGTGTTGTTGATCCCAGACTCAGAGCAGAGTAACGAAGGTTGAGACATGACTTTAAGGGTATCAGAGACCAAGAGGTGGGACTCAGGGTTTGTTTTTACCACATCATTGTTAAGCACATTGTCTGTGATGTAACTTTTGTCCATCAGCCCCAGTCGTACCTTTGGTAACAGAGTAGAAATGGCTCCCTGTCGTTCCTCAGGCATGTGGTTTATCCACCTTAAAACACTTTGATAAACTGTGCTCTCCTGGGTCACAGTAAGGTCATCCTGACCCAGGATATCAGCCAGCTCCTGCTCCGCAACCTGCAAAAACTCTACACTGAGTGAAACCTCCTCAAAATTCTCACAGATAAAGTGAAAGGCCTCATATTTCAGTTGAAACAAAATGGGAATATACCAGACTTTAGTAAACTGCCACAGCCCAATGCATTTTTCTGGACAGAGGTGATCCTTCAGAGCTTCAAAGCATGTTTGTTCCAGACTCTTTACATTGAACTGATGCACTTCTATCATTAGATCAATAATATAACTGTTGTCAGAATGACAGAGATAAAGTAAATTCACTGAGTCCAAGGAGTTTGTGGGTTATTGTGTCTCTCTCAGAAGGTTGTCCCTCATTAAAGAATACTCAATGTGTTGCCGACTCCTTTGATGTGTGACCAGCTCCTGATGATGTCATCAGCAGTGTGTGATGATGTCACGGTGAAATTCACACTGATATTCCTTCTGCTGGCTCCTGATTGGTGGATGGCGTGACAGATTCTGCGTTCTTTGATATCTGTGTGTGGGTGTGTGGGTGGGGGGGGGGGGGTGGGGGGGGGGGGGGTGGGGGGGGGGGGGGGGGGGGGGTCTCAGCTATGCATCCTCACTTGAACTTCAGGAAATGTCAATATTCCAGTTTATTATTAGTTTGAAGCCTACAGTTTGAAACATGCAGACAGTTGAGATCAGATTACCTTATTGGTGACCCAGCATACCCAATACAGAACTGGCTCATGAAACCATTTTCAGACACAGGCAGACTGACCCCTGAGCAGCACACGTACAACTATAAACTGAGCAGTGCTCGATCTGTGGTTGAAATGGCTTTTGGGAGACTAAAAGGTCGCTGGTGTGTCTCCTAAAAAGAAATTACTGTAAGCTAGAGCTGAGCAAGAAGATGGCGATGGCCTGCTGTATTCTCCATAACATATGTGAAGAGCATGGGGACAACTTCATTGAGGGGCGGACTGCCGGATTGGAACACAATCAGCCTCCCGTCCAACCACTGCCCGACACTGGCAATGCAGAGGGGGCTGACATCAGGGCAGCCTTGATACAGTATTTCAATCAAGCAGAATAACTTAATTGGTTTGTGATGTGGCTGGAAATGTTATATGTACAGCTTTGGGAACCAAAGAAATTGATATGTGTATGTATTTCCATGAATGTAATTGTCTTGTTCATCTGAAATAAAGAATAATAATAAAGGGTAATGTCTGTTTTTCAATACATTTAAAATGACAATCCAATACTGTTTTATTCAACAAAGGGGTTGGGACCTTCACCGCCTGAAATGTCCACAAATAAAATGCAAAGACACTAAAATTACATTTGCTATATGTTGTAACAAACATTTAAGCTTTCCATCAGGGCCTTAAAGATTAGAGTACAGGAATTAAAGAGTGACAGAATAAAAAAGTAAGAGCAATAACATTATATACACATAAAAACAATAGTGACAATATATCTGAGCTGGTGCATATTGTTTAGTTGTGTATGTGACAGTATAACAACATCTAAAACTAATTTCTGAGAAAGAAAATCTGTTTACCATAGATTTGTGATTGTACTGTAAGCTACAACTACATTTTTAACTGACCGGTATGTACATATATTATTACTATAATATACATCTGTGAATGTAAAGTACGGAGCACTTTGAATGTCGGGTTTAAAAAAATTCTAAACATAATCCAGCTGATGCAGACCTAGACACAATTTACAATATGTGGGTCAATGTGATCACAGCAAAATTAATAAAACCATATCATTCACAAGGAAGGAGTGGTAGTAATGACATGTGTGCATTTAAAGTTAATATTTACTAAACTACTGTCTCTATATTTTACATTATATTGTGAGAATTGGTAATATTCAGCAACGGTTTGAAAACTACATAAATGACTTGTAAGTAACTGCACTTTCTACATGTGAAGAAGAAGACTTGTAAAACTAAATATGAAAAATGTCCTTTGAAATTAGAGAGAAAACTCACATCACTTCAAAAAAACTTTTATTTACAATATTATACAGTATGTACATGTTCTCAGGGGGGAAAGCACATTACTTCTTCCCCTGCTCCTCCATCAGGAGCTATAATGTTTGATCCCTGGGCGTCCATGTTCGTTAGGCTCTCCAGAATCACCTTTGAGAGTTGACGGTCCTCCCTGCCTTCCAACAGAAACACCTCGTCAGACTTCCCCAATCGAGTCCCTCTTCCTCTTACCTAAACAAAAAGCATATGGGAAACCATCATCATCAAAACTTTATTTCAGACACATAGTGATAGGTCCATGCAGACAGAACACAACAGACATAAACAAGTAAGACATTACTGTTAGGTATTACTATTAGATTTCAGGATGAGTTCAAATACAGGATTGTTAGTTTGTTTACATGGTATCTTACCCATGGCAGCCGCTGACGAAGCTATTGACGAGCTAGCAGAGGGGCTTAATGATAAACATTCTCACAACTAGCTAACAGCATTCAAACTTACCGGGTTCTGTTGCCGTTTCCTTGAGCACAGCCGAGCACAATGCCCCGGTCGACACGTTGGCTGGGCGGTCCCCAAGCACAGCGTTCAACATTTCTAAATGTGGGCTGACCACCCTTCCACTGCCGCTGCGCCCAAGCTCTCGCTTCTGGTCACGGAAGTCCTTTTTGAGTTTCTTCAACTTATTTAAAAGTTGGTCGACTGTCCGGGTGTACCCGGCGGCCGCCATCTCCCGCTGCAGACCCTCAAAGATCGGCTTGTTCCGCGTGGCAGAGTTGAGCTTCTCCTGTACCTCCTCGTTACTCCACAGCACCACAAAGCACTGTGTTTCCGCCTCGGACCATTGCTGCTTCACATGTTTATTATCTATTTCGGCTTCTCTCGTTATCACGCAGTATGATCTCCGGTTGAGTCGAAAAAAAATGGCTGACCTTCATTTCTTGCAAGACATTTATAGCCCCGCCTTCAGAGCGTCCCTTCCCTCAGCATTTTCCTGCAGATGTTGAAGGACCTCAGCCATCTCAGAAAATAGAGGCGGCTTTGGTCCTTCCTGTAGAGGGAGTCAGTGTTCCTCCCCCAGTCCAGTTTATTGTCAATCACCTCTCCCAGGTATTTGTACTCCCCCACAATGTCCACACTAACCCCCTGGATGGAGACAGGGCTGACTGGCCTCTTGGTTCTCCTCAGGTTCACAATCAGCTCTTTAGTCTTTGTCACATTGAGCTGTTTGTTATCACTCTCTTTCTGAATCAGGGCAGACTGTGCACGGACTGAAAGTAAGTAAGTAAGTAAGTAAGTAAGTAAAGTTTATTTATATAGCGCTTTTTTCAGACCAGGGTCACAAAGTGCTTCACAATTTACAGTTTAAAAAGGGCACAATGCATATAAAAGTCCACTACAATGATGCTACAATGTATAAAAGAGTCCATTCACAAACAGGAGTGTGTCAAGAAAGCTTTAGATGACTTTTAAAAACATCCACAGAGTCCAGCATCCGCAGAGTGTGTGGAAGAGAATTCCAGAGACGAGGAGCTACCGCCTTAAAAGAGTGATCACCTCGTGTTTTAAAGCGGGTGCGGGGGACCATCAGCAGGTTTTGAGAAGAAGACCTCAAGCTCCTGTTTGAAACATAGGGCTGGATCAGACCCTCAATGTATTCAGGCGCCTGGCCATGAAGGGCCCTGAAAGTCAGCACAAGGATTTTAAAATTCATCCTGTAGATGACAGGGAGCCAATGTAGAGTTTTTAAAATAGGAGTGATATGGGCTCTCCTACAGGTACGGGTCAGGAGGCGTGCAGCAGAGTTCTGGACCACTTGAAGACGAGCCAGATCCTTTTTGCTAAGGCATGTAAACAGACTGTTACAATAGTCCAACCGTGAGGAAACAAACGCGTGGATGACCATCTCAAGCTCAGGACCAGAGACTATGTGTCTCAGCTTTGAGATGTTTCTCAGGTGGAAGAAACAGTTCCTGATGAGCTGCTTAGAGTGACATTCTAGGGACATCCCTTCATCAAAAGTTACTCCAAGGTTCCTTATAGAACTTTTAACAGTGCTACTTAGGGCGCCAAGGTGCTGTTTGATAAGAGGAGCAATAATGTCCGGGGCAACGACTAGGGTTTCCATTTTACTGGAGTTCAGTTGGAGGCTATTTTCATTCAGCCATTGTTTTACCTTTACCAGACAGTTTGTGAGGGAAAGCACGTTTTGGGGTTCGGAGGGCTTAAAACTGCAGTACAGCTGGAGATCATCTGCGTATAGGTGATAGGAGACATCAGGGCACTGCTGGATCAGCTCACCGAGAGGGAGTAAATAAATCAGGAACCAAAGCGGCCCAAGGACCGAGCCCTGAGGTACACCCCACTTTAAATCCACAGTTTCTGACGTTTCGTTGTTGTAGTACACAGAGAATGTTCTACCGGTCAGGTACGATCTGAACCACTCCAACACAGGGCCCGACAAGCCAACCACATCCCGCAGTCTGCCAACCAGGATATGATGATCCACCGTGTCAAAGGCAGAAGACAGGTCCAACAGGACCAGGACGGAACATTTTTCAGAGTCTGCAGCCATCATGATGTCACTTGACACTTTCAGCAGTGCTGTCTCAGTGGAGTGAAACTTTCTGAAGCCAGACTGGAAAGTATCAAATGTGTTGTTGCTCTCCAAGAATGATGTCAGTTGTTTACAGGCTAGCGTTTCTAGAACTTTAGCCAGGAACGGGATCTTGGAAATTGGCCTGAAATTCTGAAGCTCTGATGGGTCCAAGCTGGGTTTTTTCAGTTGGGGTTCCACCACAGCATGTTTAAGGGAACACGGGAACACACCAGCCGAGAGTGAAATGTTGAACATTTTAGTGATCAATGGACCGATTGATTCTAAAATGTTGATAAAAAGTCTAGCCGGGACAACGTCAAGACGACACGATGACATTTTCATGCTTTTTATGGAAGAGAGAACATCCGCTTGAGTGACGGACTTAAAGGATGACCAAACATGAGGAGGGGGGTCAACACAGACTTGACTGCCGGAAGGAGGAGAAGAAATATTATCTTTTATTTCTCTGACCTTATCAATAAAAAAGTTGAGAAACTCATTGCAACCAGCCCTGCACTGTGCGGTGACAGTGGTTACAGCAGGCGAGACAATAGTGCTTATTGTATCAAATAGCATCTTTGGGTTTCTCTTATTAGAGGCTATCAGCTGGCGAAAGTAATTAGATCTAGCCTCCTCGATTTGTCCATTTAAGGAGGCGACCAGTTCCTTTAAATGGAGTGCCAAAGGCGCTCGGTTTTACGGCACGATCTCCACAGGATCACAATATTGTCGTTAATCCAGGGAGACGACTGTCGACAAGCCGTGTTACTAGTTTTAAAAGGGGCCACTTGATCCAGGATAATAGCACAGTGACTATTAAAACAATGCAGGAATTCATTGGTTTCAGTGCAGTCATTAAAAACAGAGGGATCAAAACTAATACAGAATCTATCTGCTGTTGACTCTGTAATAATCCTCCTCTCTACTTTCACGGGTAGAGGACGGGGCTCAGGATGGACCACCATGTTAAAGAAGACACCACTGTGGTCGCTTAGGTAGACGTCTTCGACACTCACGTTTTCCACCTTCAAACCAAGTGAGAAGATCAGGTCCAGGGTGTGCCCTTTATGGTGGATGGGGCCTGAGACATGTTGGATAAAGTTAAAATCTTCAGTCATAGCTAAAAGATCAGCTGCTTGGGCAGAGACATCATTATCAATGTGCAAGTTAAAATCTCCTAGGATTAAAACCTTTTCCAGCCTAATGATAGATGATAAAAAGTCAGAGAAATCAGACAAGAATGCACCAGCAGGGCCAGGGGGACGATAAATTAAAACACAATAAAACACCTTTGAGTCTCATGTGAGACTCAAAGGTGCAAAAGTTCTCCGTTTTTAACACTCTGCACTTGAACGCATCACTATACATGGTAGCGAGACCCCCACCGCGGCGGGAGGGGCGGGGCGCACCCACAGCCGAGCAGCCGACCGGACACAGTTGGTTCAGATGGATGAATTCTCCTTCCTTTTGCCACGTCTCGACGAGGAAAAGGAACTGCAAATGTTTTGAGGAGAATAATTCATTCAAGGAAAATGCCTTATTTGCAATGGAGCGCGCGTTGAGTAATCCAAAGCGGCTGGAAGCAGGAGGGGCTGTCCCATCCGAGTGCTCTGGGATTGGCTGGAGGCATCTCGGGCGATCACATGACATCCAGGTGTAGCGACTGCTCAGATGACGCTCTGCCGAAGCAGACACGGAAGACCAGCGCGGCGTCGGGGTCCAGGGATCACCTCCAGCTCGGAACCGCGCCCCCTCCTTTATGGATGAAGACACGCAGAGCGGCGGAAAGGCAGCACCGCCGCTCCCACCCTGCTGCTGGAGCGGAATGGGACGGAGCCACCGGCAGCCTCTCGGAGGACGAGCGAAACCAGGCTGTTTCCATGCGGCTCGTCGGAACTGGACCTGGATACCAGCCCTGCAGCCTCTGCGTCTTGCTCTTTTTTTGGGGATACCTGGAGGTCGCAGCAGTAACAGGTAATCCTGGGAATTTGGGGCGCACACGAACGGAGGGGGAAAAATGTTCCTGTAGCTGTCCCAGTCATTAAAGCGGTGTTCCATTGCCGCTTTAATATTAAAAAGAGAGTGGCGATCATATGACCATACAGCACCAGCACAATGACTGGGCCATTTTGACACATTTATCTACATAAATGTGTCTCTTAAAGCATATTTATGTAGATCTGTGTGTAGCACTAACAAAGGCTTTAGGACGTCATCCTAAACAAATTGAGATTAAAACCTGGAATGTGAGAGAATTTGTTGCTTTTATTACTTAATGTTGCTGCTTTTCCTCCTCCAGACAAAGGTGTGTGTGTGTGTGTGTGTGTGTGTGTGTGTGTGTGTGTGTGTGTGTGCTTTTATGTAGAGAGGTTTGTTGTTGTTGTTAGAAAAAAGAAAAACACAATGTATTTGGTTGGTTTACATAAAGTAATGTAATGTACATGCTACACAAACACTAAACATTGAGATATGTATGGAATAATTAATGAACATTAATTTGCAGTAATAACTTTAATGCTTCATGTTAACATTTTATTTAATGTATCATTTAGACTATAGCAGAACATTTATAGATATATTATATTATCTTCTAATTCTAAATACAAACTAGAACTGCAAGCAGTTATGAAAGGGGGCCAAGCCTTCCCGCGTGACTCAGACCCCAGGTTTCGTGGAGCTCCTGAAAGTACGTCATGAAGGATGACGGGCTCGTGGCGAGCGTCAGGACACAGGCCAACGTGCCATTTGCTGTGAACAGGTGGATATGAAGTTTTGGGAGATGTGATTTAAAAAGTGGGCGCACGGTGGCTTAGTGGTCACACACACACGTCCGCCTCACAGCAAGAAGGTCCTGGGTTCAAGCCCTGGGGTGGACTTGGGTCCTTTCTGTGTGGAGTTTGCATGTTCTCCCCGTGCTGCGTGGGTTTCCTCCGGGTACTCCGGCTTCCTCCCACAATCCAAAAACATGACTGTATGGTTGATTGGAGTCTCTAAATTGCCCATAGGAGTGAATGAGAAAGTGAATGGTTGTCTGTGTCTGTGTTGCCCTGTGATGGACTGGCGCCCTGTCCAGGGTGTACCCCCGCCCAGCGCCCTATGAGAGCCGGAGATTGGCACCGGCAGACCCCCGCGACCTTGATAAAAAGGGAATAAGCGGGTATGAAAATGGATGAATGGATGGATTTAAAAAGTGAAAGTTACAGACCAAAATGCGTTTGCACCCATTATAGCACCACCTAGTGGTGCACTTTTTGGTATGGGTGATCTGTGTGCTCTTCTATAGTTACCCTGTAAATTTCACATTGTTCAACATAATACTTCAGCTGAAATAAAGGTTTGTTTATTTATATGTTATGTAGTGTTACGGTGAAATTTACGGTTACCTCGTCTTTGACTTGAAAACACACTCTGTGGTGATAAATGATGAAGACCAGACAGGAGAGATGATGAAGTAATAAAAAATGATTTAATCTAAACTAAATAAAAAAGTACAAAGCGGGATAGACAAAGCAGTGCACTCCTCTGGCCAAAGGAGAGACGCGAAGAAGAAGGACCCAAAAGTTCCTTTCACACACATTTATACCCCACTGTCCCACCTTCCCCCTTCCACCGACAACAAAGAAGAGACCAGGGGGGGGAGGTCAGTCTGCCGGAGGGGATACCTTCAATGTCGGGGTGAAAGTTAGATGTGTGTGTGTGTGTGTGTGTGTGTGTGTGTGTGTGTGTGTGTGTGTGTGTGTGTGTGTGTGTGTGTGTGTGTGTGTGTGTGTGTGTGTGTGTGTGTGTGTGTGTGTTGTGGATGTATGTGTGTGTGTGTGGGTGGTGTGTATGTGTGTGTAATGGCTACCCCCAAGGAGAAGAAGAAGAAGAAGAGAAAACAGGCACAGAGTTAAAAAACAAATTATCCCCTTAATCATACAACCATGACAAATAAAAATGTATCATTAAACAGTATTAGATAATTTGCAACGACAGTAGTAATAAGCCACGCCCACTTTGACCAATCGTGATTAACTGCGAGATCCGGTCCCAGGAGCGAACCAAGGTCATACCCACCAAATTTGGTAAAAATCGGTTGTGCCATTTAGGAGATAAAAATTTCTCATAATTGCAGTGCCCCCTAGAGGCCTAATTTTTTTAAATTTGGCTCATACCCCCACAGTCTCATGGCTACCAAGGATCTAAGAATTGGTGGTGTTAGCAATTATTTTGATCAAGATATGCAACAGTTTGTGTTTTTATAGCTCGCTAGAAAATTTTACTCGTTAATATTTTGCGCATATTTTGCCCGAACAAAATTTTTTGCTAAACTCTAGATCAGGTCCAAATGAAGACTCTACGTGCCAAGTTTCATGCCAATTGGACAAAACCCCAAGGAGTAATTTGAAAAAATAAGTTTGTGATATATAGTGACTTACAAAGAGCAATGTGCTGTGGGAGTGGGCGTGGCCTATGTCAGAAAATGCGACTCTATGTAAGGAATATGTGGATATAAATTTTATGAAGATGTGAATTAAATTGTGAAAGTTAAAGGCCAAAATGTTTTTGCAATTATAGCGCCACCTAGTGGGGCAGTTTTTGGTATGGGTGGTCTGTGTGGTCTTCTATATCTACCCTGTAAATTTCACTGCCCTCAACATAATAATTCAGCAGAAATAAATGTTTGTTTATTTATGTTATTATGTCATTAGCCACGCCCACTTTGACCAATCGTGAATAACTTTGAGATATCGCCTCAGGAGGGACCCAAGATCATACCATCCAAATTTGGTAACAATTGGTTGTGCCAATTAAGAGATATAAATATTCATTATTTGTAGCGCCCCCTAGTGGTCTACATTATTCAAATTTGGCTGATTTCCTCACAGTCACATGCCAACTAAGGATCTCAGATTTGGTGTTGTTAGCATTTATTTTGACCGAGATATGCGCCAGTTTGCATTTTTATAGCTTGCTAGGAAACTTTACTCGCTAATAATTTGCTCATAATTTACCCAAACAAACTCATTTTATTAACTGTATATCACGTGCAACTGAAGACTCTACGTGCCAAGTTTCACGCTGATTGGACAAAACCCCAAGGAGGATTTCGAAAAAGTAGGTTTTCCAGTTTTTGCAATTTTGCTCCAGAAAAGTTTAGGCGGAAATGGGCGTGGCCTAGCCCAGGTGATTCAGTGCTATTCAAGGAATCTGTGGATATGAAGGTTTTAAATTTGCAACAAACAGTGTGGGAGTTATCGTCCAAATCGTGTTGACCTTTGTTATAGCGCCACCTGCTGGCGAACATATGTGAATGTTTGCGTCCAAGGTACACGGGGTGTTCTGGACCCAACCCCCAAGAGGCATCGCCCTACCTTGCACGGTTTAGCCTGCAGCACTACTTTTACCGGGGAAAAATAAAAGGTAACAATAATCCTTACGATTACAATAGGGCTCCTAGCACCGCTGGTCCTAGGAACCGTAGATGCTTACATACGCGGTTCCCTGGCCCCGCGGGCTTGGCCCCCTAATTAGTCACACAGTCTAAACTAAACTGACAGCAGGAGTAGGATTGATGCTGGTATCAGTTTTACCATTTGACAACAAATACTTTATTCTAGTAGAAAATATTGTCAGCAAAGGACTAACTTATTGTGTGGTTATAAATGTACAGTATGTACACAGCCATTGGCAACAAGACTTATGATATAAGCAAAGCTGGAATACTTCTTAAAATAAAACTGTTAAAATTGGTGTAAAGTAAGAATGTGCTCTAAGTTTGTCATACCACAGAACCACACTGTTGAATATGAATGATTAATAAATACATATAAACACTCTTTGTGAATGAGTTTAGAAGAAAATGGCAGAATTCACTTTACACAGACTTAAATGTACAGTGAACTTTTCTGGTGCTGGTGGATGACTGGGAGTTTGGGACAAAGTGAGTGGGACTAACTGGGACAAACTATTTTTCTATAATGTAACACATAGTTTACACATTCTCACTTACCACTATCATGTTTTTTATTTTCATCTTGTTCTTGTTTGTTCTTCTTTTCATGAGCCCTGTGGGTAAGTCTGCCTCACTTTATCAGTGTGTGTTTGATAACATCAGCACGTTGATGCAGGGACCGATGTCACGGTCTGAGTTCACATCGTACTGAGATCCTCTTAAAATGTCACTACGTACTGACATGTACCTGTGCTGGATTATACTGATTTAAAAAATAAAGTTACATTAGGTTAACTGTTATTTACTGCAATGTATATTATAATCATGTTTCTTTGGAAAATAAATTATTTCTTTTTGTATAGAATTTTATTATAAACTTAATACATGTAATAATAAAAACTGCATATAATACATTATAAAACATATTTCTCCTGCCTCGTATATTAAGCATTTGTAAATTTTCGTACAAGAAAAGGAGCCATTCAGCACTCATCTAATAACATTAGCTTTGAACCTTAGCTTTGAAATGTAATTTTTAACCTCAGAACGGTGGAAGTAGAAAAAAGCTAAGCAGAAGTAGCATGAATTCATTTTCTGGTAGTGCATATGCTCATAATCAAACTCAGACCGATGTGAACTCAGACGTGACACCGGTCGTATTGGTGCCCCATTAGGGAGGTGCCTGACGTATAACCGTAATGTGTCCGGGGGGTTTCAAACAAATCAACCTGTGTGTGTAGAGTTGTTCAGAAAGTGACTTTTCAGAGGCTAAAACTCTGGAAAACAGACGAGTTTGGGAAAATAAACCTCAAATACTATGTTTTTGGGGTTCTTAGAACAAATGGAGATGTGTGAAAAATAACATGACATGGGACCTTTAAAGATGACGGACAAACCTGTGTTGCTCCTTGGTACTTGCGTTGCTCCCTCTGCTGGTGCAAACTCCATTATTGGTTATGAGATCTTCTTTGTCCTACGCATTTGGTGGTTTGAAGGCTAGATTTCTGATGCATTACCATCAATTCTGGACTGACGTCATATATGTTTGGGACGACGCATCAATGGTGTAAACTCACACACAGAGATCATGGCTGCACTGAATGTTGACACAAAACAAAGCGGAGATGTAAAAGTTAACCTTTCTAGTGTAAGAAAATAATTTAAATAAAACAATAGTCAATATTTAACAGCCACTTAATGAGAAAATGCAGAGTAAAGTGTGTTTCAGGGAGAGAGCAGCCACATTAAATAAGGGGGAAAAAATATCATTAAATCTTAAAGTTGTTTATTTAAAAAAAAAAAAAAAAAATTGTTTATTTAGTTTTCTACATTATTAAATGTTTGTGCAGCAGACAGAGAAGATGACCTGCTTCCAATTTAACTTCTTCAAATGTCATTGTGTGCTTCTGTGCACTCACGTCTCCACATTGAAAAAGCAAAACGCTCATTTAAATAGGGCGGTCTCCACCACTTCTGCACGTTTACTAATCATTGCTGCAATCTTAGTGAAACTGCATCACCATTTAGGGACGCAACTGGTTTACCACCCTTTATTATAGATCTTAGTGAAACATTTAATCACTAAAGGCAGCTTTGAATGGCTCAATGTTGACAGGTTGTCATGGCAACTCAGGCTAAAATGGAAGCTCAATGTTGACAGGTTGTCATGGCAACTCAGGCAAAAATGGAAGCTCAATGTTGACAGGTTGTCATGGCAACTCAGGCTAAGATGAAAGCTGCAGAATCTCCACCATTCTACAGAATCTCCTCGTGCACCGTCAGAAACGACTAAAGTAGCTTTAATAATATTGATTAACGTTGACCAGCAGATGTCATCAGTGAGCAACGTTGGAGACCAAAGTGAGTTTCTAATAATAATAATGTCAACTTTAATGACTCATTTTGAGATTTTCCAGAATCCTTTGAGTAAATACTGCTTGTTTTATTTTAAACTTATTTACATATTTAGTAATAATCTTGTGTGAATGAGATGATATTGTAAAGATCTTTGGAACGACTTTGTCATAAAAGCTCCATTTAAATCTGTTCATTTTAACATTTAGTCTGAATTGGATCATTTTATACTGTGTGTGTGTGTGTGTGTGCGTGTGCGTGTGCGTGTGTGTGTCCCAAAATCAGATGCTGAGCCAGTGTGACAATAACAACGTTTATTGAAAGGGCACATGTTACGCTAAATTAATTTTTCTGTTCTTTAAACATGATAAAGTGTTATTAGGGCTTCATACACATGTCCTAAATATAGTTTTTAATTAATTCCCTCAATCGTTAGTTAGAGGGTGATTTGCTCCTTTCTTACTACAGGGTGAGCCCAAACACCTCGCTACATTTTGATGACGCGTTCCCACTTTGATGACGAATTTGACTTGGCACTGAGCTGGAGAAGCCACGCCTCCAGGAAGCTCTCTCCCATGATTGACATGTAAACAGACACGTGTTTATAAAGCAGCATGAGCTCGGCTACGGGTTTCAATATATATTTCAATATATATATATATAATATATATTTTTCTCAATGGCTATTTTGAGAAAAATGGCCATAACGACCACTAGGGGAGGTTGCTGAGGTGGATCCACATCCTAAAATAATCAGTAGTGTTCATGCCATCTATGTGCCAAGTTTCATGCTTTTAACCCAAAGTGCACGATTCTACCAACAATTCTTCCTTAACCGCCCACTACTGGTACTGATCCAGGATCTGTGGTGGAGAACATGACCTGACTTTAATCAATAAGTTCAGGGACATTTTGTTTTCTGTTTTATTCACACAAATGATTCATTTTTTTTTTTTTAAATTTCATTTATTTAGAAATATATTACAATTATATTTAAACAAAAACTGTTAAATTTTTTTTATTATATATGTAATATAAAGATGTATGAGAGCAGCATTAATATCAACATATTTCCCCTCAGGGATCAATAGTTTACTGAATCTGATCAGGTTTATTGATAAAGTTTGATTAACTTCATTTAAATTAAACTAATTTACCAGGAGGGGTGCTGGAGTGCACCAAATGAACGGTCCCCTTTAACATTTCCCTTTACCTCACGATGACAGCGTTTCATTCAAATTATGTCACTTTCTGCATTTAACAGTGGATGTTATTTTTATTGGTAGATTCTGTCATTCTGTCTATGATTCTATTAACACAGATATTATAGGACCATAATTAGCCAATCATGAGCTCATTACAAGTTGTTCATTAATCCTGTAAGAACAAAGTCAAACCTCAAAGTCAAACTGTTTCCACTGAAGACCTTCATTTACAAATCAATGGGAATTTAAATTATTCAGCCACAAAATCTAAATATTTTCCTCCACATCATGTGATCTCTGAACAAACTGATCATTTTAGTCAATTTCAAAGTGATGACACTGCAAAGGATGAATGAATATTTATAGATCCTTCATGTTCATTCTGTCTCTTCTATCCTTCAGGTGGAGCTGATTCTATGCTGATGTTACAGGTGAATGGAGGATTGTGGAACCACTCAGCCGTGACAGCAAATATGGTGAGAAATTAATGGATTGAAGTTTGGTTCCTGACGTCCATGTGGATGTGGCTGAACAGCCACTGTTCTTTCTAGGAACTCATTTAGAAACAAATGTTTGTTTGGTTCCTTCTCTGTGTTTAATCTCTAACTGTTCTACAGGACTCTGGAAGCCAGAACAAAGTGACACCTCAACGCTCTCAGGACAACAAAGCTCAGCCACAACAAAGAAACAAATCAAAGAGAAAAACTTCAGAGCAAAGAGTTCAACAGCAGAGCCAAGCTGGAGTTAAAGCTAAACATACATGTGACCAGTGTGGGAAGGACTTTAGCTGTAAATCAAACCTCACTGTACATCAAAGAATCCATTCTGGAGAAAAACTCTTCATCTGTGACGAGTGTGGAAAAGCTTTTGCTCAGAAAGTGAACCTGAAGAACCATCAGCTTGTTCACAATGGAGAGAAACCGCACATGTGTGATGAATGTGGAAAGACTTTTAATCAATTTGGAAACCTCAGTCGACATGTTCTCATTCACCGTGGAATCAAAGCTCACAGATGTGAACAGTGTGGAAAGGCTTTTACACAAAGATCACATTTAACGAGGCACATGCAGACTCACTCCAGAACAGTGTTGTATCGCTGTGACCACTGTGGGAAAATATATAAACAAAAACAAACCCTCACTGAACACCTGAGATCTCACACTGGACATGAAGTGTGTCCCTGTGACCAGTGTGACAAAGTTTTTACAACATATAGAGATTTAAAACATCACCAAATCAGCCACTCATCAGAAAGACCTCATAAATGTGACACATGTGGAAAATCTTACAAGTGGAAATCGAACCTTAATCACCACCAACGAGTTCATGAGAAGAATGTTTTCTAATGTGATGAGTGTGGGAAGACCTTCAGCACTTCATCTGTTCTCCACTCACATCTCTGTGTGGATGGAGACATGGAGCAGGAATCATCTTCAGATCCCAGCGACACACGGATGGTGACGACACCTTCTGGTTCCAGTGTTGGACTGAAGAACCCAGAGATCAGGCTGCACAGGATTCCAACATAAACCTGCTGTCAGCTGGAAAATGGACACCAACAGTTCAGGAAGTTGTTGATCTGATCTGGTTAAATAAATAAATGTGACACATTGATTCCAGTGCTCATTGTTTTTTTACACTGTGATTTTATTCCTTTGAATCATCACTGAAAGTGTACAAATATCAGGTAATTTAAAAGAAAATATCAAGAAAATTTCTTTACGTTGTGTGAGAATTTTGAAAGTGTGTAATATGTTTTATTGTGTCTATTTAATCAAAATCAAAAAGATGAGACAATAAATTTATTAACAGTAGCAATGATCTGATAACAGGATGCTGAAAATTGATTATTTGTTACTGTAATGTAGGAAAAGGGGTGGGACTAATAAGTTATGCTTCCACCCACTCCCTTTAGAACACAAAAAGTATGTGTATGCAATAATATATGTAATGGTTTTTCTGGAGGGAAGCTATCTGCATCAAATATTTTGTTTATTGTAATATTGTTTTTTGTATTATTGATTATTTTTTGTTTGCTTTGTACAGGAGGAATAGTTCATTCAACTGTAAGTTTTAGAATTAAAATGCATTTACAGGAAGAGAGAGAATGATTTTAGTCTTAGATTATCACAAAGGTCAGAGGTCATGATAACCACAAAGAACACATACATCTTTTAGAAAGAAAAACACAGTCAAAAGGTTTTTCTAATAGATTATAAACAGTTCTTAGAATGTTCTGTAAGAAGATGATTTGACGATTAGAAGAAGAAGAATTCTCTTCAGAATCCACCAACATGTAGGAAAAGCTTGTCCATCAGGAAGAACAGTTTCACTGTGTTGACCAGCGTTCCTGGTTTACTCCTTCAAAGTAACTAAATACTCTTGTTCTGTTGAGCAGCTACACTCACCTACTTCATCAACTCCCAATCCTCTCAGTGAGAGGGGAATTAGCTCAAATGGTAGAGCGCTAGCTGCACAAAGGCAGGGGACAATTTTTACACTCCCTCACACAAAGGAAAAGATGCAAAAAGCAATAGTGAAATATCATAGACAGTGTCACCTGTACCTCTATATAGATATTTATGGTGTATTTTAACAGAGTCACTAGACGTGCTCCTTGCTGTGAGCTGGACTCAAACCCACAACCTGCTGCCAACACAACGCCTGGGTCACACACACTCACACAGCAGGATAATAATAAGATTATTATACCTGTGTAAGTGAGAGATTCCCACATCCTCCAACTGTGTTTTTCTCACTGTAACATATCAGGAAAATGTGTTTTTTATTTTACATTATCAACTACATTATAATTGTTATGTATTTGTTTGAGATGTGCTCTTGTATTAATATGTATTTTAAGATTAAAAATGACAGTTAATGTAGTCTATCATCAAGTATCTTTATTTGTTCTGGTTTGCAAACTGGACATTTCAAAAGGACAGAAAAAAATACAAATAAAATAATAACAGAAGATACTTATGTAAGCACTTTTTGAAAATAAAAACCAGTAATATTTATTGAATTATGTCGATCAAAGTGTAATAAATGCAGCTTTTTAAAAAGGAAACTAATTTACTATATTGTACAATATACTGTTGTCATGTTTGTACTCACCTTCAAAAATTAAGAATTAAAAAACTAATCTTAGACTTTAGATAAACATATTAGAAAAAGACAATTTAAGAATTACATTTTTTCATATTTTTTATTGTGTAATATCCCTTCATGCACCATTATCTTCCCTCTTTCTCACTGTACTGTGTACAGGACCATGTGTGTTTAAATATCTCCTATTGTTTATTACCCTGTTTATTTATCTACTGCTGCTGAAACACTGTAAATTTCCTCTTTGTGGGACAAATAAAGGTTTTATTGTTGTATCCTAAATGTAACGCTTAATGATAAATTAAAAATAAACAGGTACACATACAGTCATTTACTTGGGCAAACAATGCAAAACAAATCCAGTAAACTATTTACACATCTTAACTACAACTGTTAGTGTATAGAGGTACTGTTACTTTAACAGATGTCTTCATGTGTTAAACTTAAAATACACTGGTGCGTCTGTGTGTGTGTGTGTGTCCCTCTTTTCTAGCATCATTTAAAGAAAAAACAGGGTCAATATAAAATATAAATACAAAAAATTAGAGAGAATATTGAATTTTTTTTTTTTTTTCAAAACTCTGTTAATTGAGTGCCAAAAATTTGTAATCAAGAGTTTTCCACAATTGGTTCAGTAATTATGTACAAAAACCCAGCAGGATCAGGGTTAAAGCAAATCAAAAGAAAACTGACAACAATAACAGTATTAAAGATAGTAATAGTAGGAATAATAGCAAAAATAGTGTTAAACAGAAAATCAATCTCCTGCCAAAGAAAAATGATAACAGAGCTGTAAAAATAACCTTCACGAATATAAAATTCAAAGGAGAAATAATCAAGCAAAGAAACAAACTCAAGGGAACGAAGGTGTACATCAATGAAAACCTGACGAAACAAAATGCAAGCATTGCATGGAAAGCACGCCAAATAAAAAAAGAAGGAAAGATTTTGAAGACGTGGTCAAAAAACTGCAGGATTTACATCCTGGAAGAAGAGGACGGAAAACCAGTTCTCATCAAAACGATGGACAACCTGGGAAAATACGAAGGATCCACCTAAACAACAACACTACTGATGGTAATCATGGATATGGACCCAGATCTATATAAACACTGGAAACAAAACTCAGACTGTGATTATTTTACGGAGACCGATT
Organism: Gouania willdenowi; assembly: GCF_900634775.1. Lineage (NCBI taxonomy): Eukaryota > Metazoa > Chordata > Actinopteri > Blenniiformes > Gobiesocidae > Gouania > Gouania willdenowi. Next base: position 25,090,554 of record NC_041064.1, read on the forward strand.
TAAATGTGGAAACCAAGAGTAAAAAAGGTCTGTCATTTATTCATTTTAATTGCTAGGTGGTGGGGTGATTAAGGATTACATTAAATTTAAATTCAAAGTGTTTATTGTCATATGTGCAGTTAGAAACACGATTTTTTTTATATACAATGAAATTACTGCCTTGCTTATGAACTAAGATATAATAATGTGTTTATACAAGTTAAATCTAACAGTGGAAAATACAACACTGCCAATAAAACTAACAACAGCAGTTAGAAACACGCTTATGAACTAAGATATATTACATTAAAATACTACTTTGCTTGTGAACTGGGATGTGGTGATGTGTTTATACTAGTTGGATCTGATCCCATCATCAGACAGTGGAAAATACAACACTGCCAATAGAACTAACAACAGCTGGATTACCCTTGATGTAGAGACAAAACAAGGTGACATTGTGGATGAAAAGGGAAGAACCTTCCAAACACCTTCGAAAGAGGAACTATTCTTGAACTGGAGGAATGCTAACAACGTCTGGCAGGGAACAAGGCCAACAAAAACAAAGATAGAGAGGACAACACTGACTACAGATGGACGTTCAGAAGAAATCAAGAATGTTTTGACCAGAGAGACATGTAAACCCATGTAAATCTGCGATGGTAAAACAGGGGACGGGACCCGGATAAGCAAACTGCTTCTCTCGTCTCCTTTTTCGGCATGTACAAAAAATGTAAAAAAAAAAAAAAAAAAAAAAGTGAATGTAACCATGTCGGAAATAAACTGAATAAATAAATAAAAAATAAATAAGAGAATATACAAACATTTACAAAATTGGTTGAACAGGAAGTCGTGTGAGGAAAGAACACGTGTCCATGTTTGAGATAAACTTTTTTAAACATTTCACAGGAATGTGAAGAGAAACCAGAGATTCCAGAGAAAACCCTGATAACACCATCAATCTAAGACATTGCATTGTGATCTTTTTAACATCAAGTCCACAAAGTTCCATGTTGGTTTGTATTCTGTTGCCCCTAACATCATAATGGATCGTTGGTTCTACATCGGTGGAGAAAACCAAACCAATGTAGACTAAATAAAATCCATGGTCTGATAATTGTCCATCTCTACTCTTTGAATTTATTATTGGAGATCTTATTGCTGTAGTCCATCTATTTGGTTCATGTTAAACAGCAACAGAAACCAACCAAGCAACCAAATCTCCAATGTTTTCTCTCAGCGTAACGTAGACCAGGTCCAAAATGGCCGACACCAGGGCCTCGCTCCACAGCGGAGGAATCACACTGCTTTTATCTGCACCGGTAAACGTCTGAAGAACTCTGTGCTCCATGTGGCCGGCATAGTTTGGGGGGGTGCCGCGGGGGGTCTCCGGTTGTACTGCTCGGCACGTTCCTGAGGCCCGCAGTGCCGCGTGCCCGTCTGCGCCATCTACCCTCTCCGGTGGCTCGCCATGCAGACGGGCCGAGCTCATACCAGACAGGCCTTCTACATGGACACATCACGTCACTCACTCCTAGCTGGTCTGGCTCACCCACTTGTTGCACCACACTCACATACCCAACCCCTTGGGGGGCTAAATGGTGGGGCTGGGGGTGGAGGGGGCCGCCGCCTGTGCTACTAAGTAGTGGCACAGGGGCGGTACTCCCACCTCTGGCTGCCCTACTAATCTCTCCAATTTTAATTACACCTCAACACACCACCCCCCGGAGGGTGGGACCACCACTTCCACCCTCCGGAGCTTTTGCACCATATACACATATAAACACATAGGTTGGATGGGGAGCACCGCTCTCCTCCATCCACCCTTTTTTAAGAGCACTTCATACATTCACTAAACACACACATTCACTCAGTGGATAGGAAAGTGCCTCTCCATTGGGGAATGGAGAGGCACCATAACAGGGTGGTGGGTAGCTTCACAAATTTGGGCCTGTCGGATGGGGGCCCGGCCCCTCTGTTGATGGCTGGGCCGCCGTTTAGAGATCGGGAGGGTGCGGTCGGGCGTGGCGGTGGGTCTCTGGGGGGAATGGAGGGGTGCTGCTGGGTGCTCTCTTTTCAGGGTCTCTCCGGGCGGTGCCGGCCTGGTGGGGCGTAGGGGTGCCCCTTTCTTAAGGGTGGGGCTTGGTGCTTGTCTTGTCTCCTGGTTGCCTTGGGGGTGCATCTCGTGGCGTGTGGGTCCAAGGCGGCCTGCGTCTACGCCAGGGTTGCTTGGCGCTCCGGGGTGGTGCTCTTTATTGGGGGGCGGCTCTAGCTGTTCCGGTGGTCAAGGTCGAAATCGGCCGCTTGGTAGGTCTGTCCTGCTGGCGGGTGGGTGGGTTCTGCGTCTTTGGCTGGGGGCTGCATCGGTTGTGTGCCATTGGGGTGCCTCTCTCCCGCGGTGGCGACCGCCGGTCGCTCTGGCAATGCCCCCCCCCATCTCGCCGGGGGGGCATTGCCCCATGGCTTGTGCTGTCCGGTGGGCTGAGCTGCTGTTCTTGCGGCGTCTGGGGCTGTGCGGTCTTGCTGGGTTGTGGCCGGTTTGTGGGCTGGGGTGGGTGGACGCCCCCCATGAGGGTTTGGCCCGGAGGCTCGCCCTTGGGGGTCCCTTGTCCTGCGGTGGTGCCCTTGGGATCCGGCGGGCCTGGCCGGCAGGGTGGGCCGGTCCTGGCGGGGGTCTTTCGGGGCGGGTGGTGCAGGCCGCGCCCTACCATGCCGGACTCTATGGTGTGGCTGGACCCTTTGGTGGGGGGGTGTCTAGGGCCCATCGCACGGGCGGCATCAAGGAAAGGAAATGTGGCGCGCTCTGGGGTGCTCGGTCGGTGCGCCTGGGGGCCTCTGGGACCTCCCCTCGGGCGGTTGGGTGCTTGGGTGTAGGTGGGTTGGGGTGGGCGGGATGTTGGCGGGGGGCCTTTACTGTCTTTATATCCAGTGTAACAGGACTCTCTATGTAGCCATCCTATGCTGCTGACACGTCTCCTCAGACACATTTTATTCATATTATTCACCGCTCGTCACGTCACTGAAGCAATAAAGTGATGAAGCGACCAAAATGTGTGACTAATTACGGGTGATTTAAGCCACTATAGTCACTAAAGACTGAACACACCTTTAGAACAGGCTCATATTCATCAAACACCGACTGATTAGTTTGAGTATTCTTTGATTCATTGATGATGGCTTTTTATCGCACGCGTGCACGTCAGTAACCCAAGGTTTACATACTCAGGGTTGATTAACCCACTTCATACCAGCTGTAATGGAATCAGATAAACAGAGTTTCCCATCGTGGGGTTTGTTGACCCAGAGTTTATGGATAGACTCAGAGTTTGTTAACCCTCCTTTATGGAACACCCCTCTGTACTCTATTTTCTTCATCAACACTTTAAACACACTTTATTTTTATTCATAATTGTAGTTTTAAATTATGAATGTCTTTTAAATCCTCTTTTTGTGTATTTCTATAAACAGGAGTGCACATGAGTTTGTTTGACTGGTGCTCAGGGAGTATGGAGGACCAAACCTGCCAAATGTATAAATAAATACATGTATAAATAAATATTGGAATAAATTAATAAATAGATAATTAAATGTGTGAATAAATGAATAAAAACTGGTAAATAAATGGGACATGAATAATTAAATGTCTTAAATTGATTTCTACATGTATTTATCTATTTCTACTTTTATTTATTTCCACATTTCTGTGTACATATGCTAATGAGGTAGGAGGGACTAACCTCAGTCTCATCCCAATCAGATCCACTTCCTGTTGCAGCAGATGGGCGTGGCTTAGATGAAGAAGTGAAGATGGCTGATTTCAGAGTTTTAGTGAATGACTTACGAGCTTTAGCTGATGAAGTTGAAAACAATTCACCAAATGACGACCTTCACTTTTATCTGGATAGTTTTATTAATCTCAAAACAAGCACAGTTGTAGCTATAGTGTGCTAATATATGTACATGTTTGATCATTAAAAATAGGCTACATTATTATTAGTCTATGAGTTTTTATTACATACAATGGTTAGATCATTTCACAGACAGTTTTCATTTCATGTCTATTGTGACCTTTCTCATTGTTTTGGATAAACAGAGTCCATGATTTATTCACTACATTGTAAGACAATGATTTGGATGAAAGTATAACCTACATTCTGCAGCTCCATCACAACTGTGGATACAAAATGATGGTTGGACACCTGAATACACAAGGCATACACATACAAAGTAAGTATTATTAGTATTTAACCTAAATTGTTCTGGGATTATTCATCAATAAATTGGTATTTGTCCTACTTGCTGATTTATTAAGATGTCAAAAAGAAGCTTCTTTACTGACAGTCATTCTAGATTTTTGGCTATTTGTGAATTTTCTTCCAGGTTTGGGAAGATTAACAGTTTAGATATTCTTTATCTGTGTTTATTGTATACATATTCATACCTTGTCCTTTCTGACTCATACACTAACATTTACAACACATGAAAGCAGGTTTATGGTCCTTGATTAATATCTGGTCAGTATGGGGTTTGAACCCATGACCTTGACATTATTAGCACCACGCTCTGACCAGCTGAGCTAACTGGCCTATGAAGCTGCAAAAAATGTGTAAAAATTTGATTGAGTTAAAATGATCACGGTTCTAAACACCTAGAAAGTGGGCAGTAGAAAATTCAGCAGTACTCATCCCTTAGCTTAAAGCTGCAGTATGTATTTTTTTTTTTTTTTTTTTTTTTAATGTTATTTGGTCAAAAGTCCATAATCATCTTTGAGCATATTGTAATCCAAAGTGTTCTGAGTAGACAGTGAATCTCTTCTCCTTCTCCAGGCTCTGAAAATGAAGTTGATCAATACAGAATGGATGTCAGCCAATCAGAGTTCTTTCTACCAATGGGGCCATCCAATGAGCTGTTTTAAGCATTACTATTGGCTGCTTGAGCTGCTCGTCAAAAGTCAATGTGTGTTCTTGATCTGAGAGTAGATAAAGTCTCATGGCTTTATATTCCAGCAGAAATCTCTAACGTGACTTTTGTCAAATCAAGAGGAAAAATGAAGACTGAGGTGGAGAAGCAACAGAATAAAGGCACAAATATGTTCATGAGGAACAGAGTCACAGAGGTTCCTCTGACTCTGTGTGTGTGGTGGACTTCACTTGATCTGCTTTCAGTCCGTGCACAGTCTGCCCTGAGTCAGACAGAGAGTGATAACAAACGAGATAAATAGCTTGTAAAACTAAGAGAAACATTATCTAAGTTGGAGACAGAGAACAGACACATTTCATCTGCAGTGTGGAGTGTGTCTGCTCTGATCAGCTGCTTGTGTGTGAGGATCAGCTGTGGCTCTGAGCCTCTTACTGTCCTCACAGCAGTGAGTGATACATGCTTTTATGTCTGTAAAACATCAGAAAACTCTCCAATAACACAAGATAAAGTCTCTACATTTGTTTCTAGTCTCTATGGAGAAATCTTTGCCCAGAAACTAAAAGGTTTATGTGTGACTCACTAAAAATGAACAATATTAATACTTTTGAATGATAATCTTTGTAAAATGCCTAGTCAGCTGATTGAGGCTGTGTGTGTCAGACACTTTCTGTATCCACGGACCAATCAGATCATTCATTCATTCATTATACACTTTCATTATACACTGTGGTGACGCTGACAGCCTCAGCAGGAACATACAGCAGTTGTGCTGTTATACACAAAGTGTGGGAGTCCTTTCTCACCCCTGTCACAGGAGCGTGCACGTAGCCAGGCTGAAATCACCTGGGTTAAGAGAGTGAGTTGATATCTCAGTTCATAGTGCAGCTGCTCTCTGACAGAGAATGTTTGGTTAGGTGAAACCCGCTAACGGAGATAAATCCAGGATATACGTATCCAGCTTTGTAGTACAGGCCCACAGAGCTACACATCTTTAAACTACAGATGATCAGTGTGTGTGTGTGTGTGTGTTTTCTCACCCTGCAGCATCTGTAGCTTCAAACCCTCCATGAGTGGCTCTGATTGGCTGCAGGCAGCTCAGAACTACATGAAGGCTCTGCAGTATTCTTTAACACAAGAGTTCTCAACCTGGGGGTCAGGACCCCATTTGGGATCAGGAAACACTGGGAGGGGGAAGATTACTAGATACTATGGCAGAAATAATACTAAACTTCCTCAATAACAGCGGATATTATTTAGTTATATAAATAAATGTGTTTATCACATAACAATGGACACACACACACACACACACAGACAGGGTCTCATAGCTCAGAGGTTAAAGCACTGATCTTTTAAACCAGGGGTTGTGAGTTCAATTCTGATGCCTTTACTCACTGTTACCTACAAGTCACAGACTGATGGGGGTGGGGCTAAGGGTTTTGTCAGGGCGTGTTCACACCCTTTAACTGCTCCAGGATTGGTTTGAATGGAAAGCGTCACTGGTGTGTGAAGTCTACAGAGGACCAGGGAATCACTGGTCACTGGTTCCACCATGTGGAAGTTGACTTTTATTCTGAAGGAAAGGACACACAGCAGGCTTAGCCTCAATTACATTTTCAATTACAATGCAGTTGTATTTTTTTATCCTCAGAAACTTAACTACAATTATGTTCTTAATTACTAATATTTAATTACAATTCAATCAATCAATCAATCTTTATTTGTATAGCGCCAAATCATAACCAATGGTATCTCAAGACACTTTACAGTAGAGCAGTCTTAAGGACGGACTCTTCATTTTATGGATACACACATATGCATATATACGTATATACACATACATATGTATCCCACGCCCAACATGAATTCATCATGGCGGCAAGGAAAACCTTCTGTTAAGCAGCAGGAACCTTGTGTGGATCCCATTCCTATGATGAACAGCCATCCACGTTATGCTGTGTTGGGTGTGTGCAGAGGAAAGGGTGGAGACAGAGTTGTTGAGACTCTGTAACTCCACACTGAGGATCCCACGGACCTGCAAGACAAAAGCCAGAAGGAGTACAGGAGCAAACACACAAGGGAAGAAGCAGACATAGAGGGAGTGTTAGAGAGAGGAATGGGACCCTCTCCGGTCCCTCTCTAACCTAAATGACCTCTCTCTTAACGCCCTCTCCAACCTCTCTCCAACCGAGCATGCCAGACCCCCCCCCCCCGGCAGTCTATGCCTATTGCATCTTAACTATGAGCTATGAGCTGGTTCCTAACTAAAAGCTTTACCAAAGAGGAATGTTTTGAGCCTAACCTTAAAGGTAGAGAGGGTGTCTGCCCCCCGAACCGTGGTTGGTAGATGGTTCCAGAGAAGTGGGGCCTGATAACTGAAAGCTCTTCCTCCTATACTACTTTTAGAGACAAATGGAACAACGAGTAGTCCAGCATTTTGAGAGCGTAGTGTTCTGGGGGGATTGTATGGCACTACAAGCTCCTTGAGATAGACTGGTGCCTGTCCATTTAGGGCTTTATAAGTGAGAAGAAGAATCTTGAATTCTATTCTATATTTTATGGGAAGCCAATGCAGAGAGGCTAATACAGGAGTAATGTGATCTCTTCTCCTAGTTTTAGTCAGTACACGTGCTGCAGCATTTTGAACCAGCTGAAGTGTCTTAAGCGACTTGCTCGGGCAGCCTGCTAAAAGAGAATTACAATAATCCAGTCTAGAGGTAACAAAAGCATGGACTAGCTTTTCGGCGTCGCTCTGAGACAGGATAGATCTGATTTTAGCAATGTTACGGAGATGAAAGAAGGCAGTTCTTGAAGTTTGTTTTATGTGAGAGTTGAAGGATAAATATCAATTACACAATTACAATTATAATTGAACCCAACTGTGAAAGATGTTCTCTTTGATCCACTTATAGATGGTGGACAAAGTGACTTTAGGCTGTTCGCTGGCCTGCATGGCCATGTAGATGAGAGAGGCGTGGGAATGAGGTGGTTTGGCTTTGGGGTTGGTCTTGTCGTCCACCTCCACCAGAGGGATGGGCTGCATCTGGATGTGAGGGTACCTGGGTTGGAGTCAATTACATTTTTCAGTTATAATTACATTTTCAATTACCCATATTCATTTAACAATTCAATTATGATTACAGTGACTAGAATTTTTTGAAATTACATTTCAATTACAATTTTTTTAAACCTCAAAGTCAGTTACAATTACATATTCAATAGGGATGTAACGATTAATTGCAAGGCAGTTAAAAATCGATTCATAGGTATCATGGTTGATATCGATTTTCTGAAAATTGAATCGCAGTACTTTTTTTAACCAGCAGAGGGTTAATTGTTAAGGCACAAAATACATTTTCAGTTGCACTTTTTTTAAAAAAAAAGAACTATTATGCAGTTTTGCATTGTTTATTATAGAACCAGAATTTAAATTAATAGGCTTCATTTTCATTTGTATTATTCCTTTATTTATTTCATTCAAGATTTATTTTTAGTTAAACTGCATTATTTTGAATAGTTTATCAAGGGATTCTTTTGACAATGAAAAATAAAAGGAAAATAGTACCGTATTTTCCCCAAAAAATAATTTGTCTACAGTCCCATTTTGTAAAATAAATCGTGAGAGAATCGTATCGTGAACCCAGTATCGTGAATCGAATCGTATCGGGAGTTGAGTGAATCGTTACATCCCTAATATTTAATTACTAAAGTTCATATACAATTAATCACTGACACTGTAATAAATAACCTAAATGAAGTTAACCTTCCCCTTGTGTTAGCTTTCTGTTAGCATCTCTTATGATAACTGGTCCTAAATCAGCTGTAAAATACACTAAAAACAAATATCTTTCATGTAATTTATTTCCTATCTATTGGTTACCTTGTTAGGCTTCCTAATCAATGAAAATATAGGTTTTTTAATATTTTTGGTGTGTGCGTCTGAGCCTTTTTTGTATCAGTTTACCACTGTTTCATTTTTGTTCAAATGATAAAATGTGACAAAGCTTGAAATGAAACATGATTTAATAACTGTGAACTACATATGTGTAGGACTGAACATAGAACTCTAACATGGATCCATGTGTTAATTATAATTGACAATTTTCATAGAATTTTTATGGCAATTACAATTACAAAGTCAAGTATCTAAACTCAATAAAAAATGACTTATGATTACGACATGGCAACAGATTTTTAAAACTACAATTACAATTATAATTATGCCATATTTGTAAATAATCATCAATTAAGCAATTACAATTACAATTGGCCCCAACCCTGGTACCTGGAGAACAGGGAACCAACGATAGAGTCACTGCCGAGGTACTGAGTATGTGTTTGAAGGTTGGATGTACAAAGAGGCGTACTGTACATACTCTGTACTCTGTAGTGTTATAAAGGGCTTTATGTGCGGGTGCAAAGTAAAATAGCGTGTGCGATTTCCCTGGTTTATTTCTATGGGACATGTGCAAGATAAATGTGTTTGTTGTTTTTCTTTTTTACTCATTTATATATATGTTTTGTTTGGTGTATTTTTATTTAATGTTTATTGGAGTCTATAAGTGTATTTTTGTGTCTTTCTGTTGTCTTTTTGTGTGTTTTTTTTGTATAATTCTTGTTTTTTGTTGTCATTGTCGTGTGATTCTGGAGTCATTTTGTATATTTTTGTACAAATGCTAAGTTTTGTGTATTTTGAGTCATTTTCATATTTTGTTGTCATTTGGTGTATTTTTCTGTAATATTTTTTTTGGAGTCATTGGAGCCTTTTTGTATATTTTTGTGCATTTCTGTTGTCGTTTTGTGTACTGTTTGTATAAATGTTTAGTTTTTTGTTTTGATTTACTATTTTTGTTATAAATGCGTGCACACACACACACACACACACACACACACACACACACACACACACACACACACACACACACACACACACACACACACACACACACACACACACACACACACACAATTCCTTTTACTACACTGATGTCAAATTTTGTTTACATTTAAAACTGCATAGAACACATATATCAGTCGCCTTGGTAACCATTTGTTGACAGTTTTACAGATGCTGCTTTGAAGTTTTCAGTTGAGCTGCTTCATTCTTTCATCTCTAGTCATTCTACAGCACAGACACACAAACTCTCCAAAACTACACAACTTTCCTGAAGCCATTATCTTTACAGAATGTTCTCCAGAAACAGTGTAAGGAATATGAACTCATACCCTCCTCCTCAACAGTCTCACCTAGACGGCATTGATAAAAAAATGTTCCCAGCCAAACTGTGGAGTCTGGTGAACGACCCAGCCAACGATTCTATCTTCTGGGACAGCAGAGGTGAGGAAGTCATCATCAACCAGTGCCTCTTTGAGAAAGAGGTCCTGTCCCAAGGGTGTGGTCTCCCAGACACCTTCAAATCCTTCCACCGCCAGCTCAACCTGTACCGCTTCAAGAATGTTCATGGCAATGGTATTAAAATGGGATGTAGACACTTCTCCAACCCCGACTTCAAAAGGGGATACCCTGAACCTGCTCACCAGCTGACAAGGAACACAGTCAAAAACAGGCTCAAGACTGTGGCCCACCAGAAGACTCATCGGCTTCCACACAAAAATGAGAAGTTTCTTGCGGGTGGTAAAGGCTGTGCATCCTCAGTCCCTCTAAAAAACACGACGAGTGTGGATCACAGTGCAGCTCTGCCTCCCCACGTCTTTCAAGCATGTGAAGAGATGCCAGTGTACCACCTTGAATATTCTTCTCAGTCGTTCTCTCCGACTGGTTTTTATCAGGCAACACATTGTTTGATCCAGCCTGGATCAGAGGAATCCACCACATTTCCAAGCCCAGGAGAAAACTCACAGTGGGAGAATGGTGATATAAACTTGGACTTGGTGTTCCAAATGGCAGATGAGCTGATGCCACTTCCATCTCCCAGCAACGTCCAGTTGGTGTCACTGGTTACTGAAACAGCTGATCAAGGGGTCTCACCTTATTGATTTAACTGAACAGTCAGAGGACCTTTGTTTCACCCCAGGATGTGAGGTCATTGTGTACAGCTCATATATGAGCCCTATAGTCTTTTGTGGTCAACTTTTAACATGTTTTTGTTGTTCTATGTTAATAGTAATTTAATTGAATAAAGTGTACATACTATCAATACTGGTCTTTTTTTTTTTTTTTTTAAATATGTGAAACAAAGTGGTATATTTTCTTATAACTTGTATGACATCACTATACCTTTGCTCATGTAAATAATCAGAACAATGATCAAAAACATCACATTGAAAAGTTGTTTTGTAAAATGTATCAATATCTAATGCTCACAAAGTCTTAGTAAATTTTGTATTTATTTTTTTTTTACTAACACTACAAGTACATTTGATAATACAATTCTTGAATTTCATTGATTTAATAGTGATCCATACTCCTGTTTTTTTTTTTTTTTTGGAAGCAAACATTATGAATTAATCTTGTACTTTTGGGGAAAAAAAATAAAATGAAATAAACAACCTATACTGCTTATTATCCAACAGTAGGAAACTTATTTAAAATAAATAAATAACAGAGTTGTCACGATGGGGTTTTATTTTGAAGGGCAGGAAGGAGATCTTGGCCTCCCTCCCAGCAGCCTTCTCCTGCTGATTGGTCTCCAGCTACAACTAATTACCTGCTGGGTATAAATGGGGAGGCTTTGCTTCAGGTCAGGGCTGGGACATTACTTTCGTTGCATTTTACTTTCGTTCTATGATACCACTTGTGAACTAGGCTCGGTTTGCATACCAGTAACTCCTGGATCGTCAACAGGTGTTTTTCCCCTGCAGTTGGACGTTCTGACCCTCGCTCTGTGTTCTTGGTTTGCCTTTTTGTGTTTTTGATTACCTCTGCCTCCCTGGACTGAACATGCCTCAGAAAAAAATAAATATCAGAATTATGCACTTGAGCTCTGCCTCCGTCCCTGCATTTGGGTCTGCACCTACACCTACACATGACAGAATGTCCCAGCCCTGACCTGCAGCAAAGCCTCCCCATTTATACCCAGCAGGTAATTAGTTGTAGCTGTAGACCAATCAGCAGGAGAAGGCTGCTGAGAGGGAGGCCAAGATCTCCTGCCTGCCCTTCAAAATAAAACCCCATCGTGACAAGAGTCAAATTCAACAGTAATCGTTCAAATAAAATTTCGTTATGAATTTTTGAAATTTCGACAATGATGAAAGATAGATGTTTTTTTTTTTATCAACACTAATTCAGAGTCAGTTCATTGATCCAGATGTAATCTTCAATGGTTTAAAGTTTATCTTTGGTTAATGTACCAAATACTTTTAATATAATCTTGCTAACAGATAAACAAGCAAATAAAGAAACGCAAGTGAAAATATGATCTAGTTGATGAGGTAAAAACATCCACAAAATAAAAATGAAACTAAAAAATCAAAGTAGTAATCTATAATAAATGTTTCACAATTCTAAACCTCTATGCCCCCAATAACAACGACCCTGAATTCTTCCATAGAGTTTTTTCGGAGTTATCGGACCTTTCTGCAGACTCATCATTAATCATTGGAGGTGACTTCAATCTGACACTCAACACATCATTAGACAGATCCAGTAAGTGCCCTAATACAAAACCGTCTCGATCTGCTAAAGTATTAATGAATTACATGGATGATCTTGGCATAGGAGACGTATGGAGACTGAACAATCCAACTAAAAAAGAAAACACCTTCTTCTCCCCTGTGCATAAATCCTTCTCCTGAATTGACTTTTTTCTCTCAAACAATTCCATTGCACATAAGATTTCCTCTAAAATACATCCTATAATTATTAGCGATCATGCCCCGATATCCCTCACCCTGAAGTGTGACTCTAATCAGAAATGATCCTCTCTGTGGCGCTTTAATACTTCATTACTTAATGACAGTGAATTTGGTAAAATGATAAGAAAAGAATGGGAGGACTTTCTATTAACAAACGATTCTCTGGAAGTGTCACCGTCCTTACTCTGGGAAACCGGCAAGACTGTCATCAGAGGGAAGATTATATCATACTCTTCTTATAAGAAAAAACAGGAACAGATAGCAGAAAAAACAATCGAAGAAAAAATTAAGAAACTTACAGAAGAATACGCAGCTAACCCGTCTGAACTTTTATGGAAAAAACTCCAAAATACAAAACTTAATCTGGACATCATTTTATCTAAAAAAACGAATTTTATTTTACAGCAATTACGGTACAAAAACTTTGACTACAACAATAAATCAGGCAAATATTTAGCAAATCAGCTTAAACACAACAAAGAAAACTATTTCATAGCAGCAATTTCTGATAATTCAGGTCAAACTTTAAACTTACCTCAGGACATTAATAAGGTTTTTCATGATTACTATCAAAACCTATACTCATCAAACTTAAACCCTGACCCTGAAGATATGAAAACCTTCCTCAATAACTTAAACCTACCACATCTCACCATAGATCAGAAAACCACCTTAGACTCACCATTAACCTTACAAGAACTACAAAATGCTTTGGATAGCATGTCAACAGGCAAAGCACCAGGTCCAGATGGGTTCCCTGCTGATTAAAAATAAAGGTTACGTAGGAGGCCACATGAATACAGCAAACATTAAATTATTACTTAAACCAGACAAAAACCCCATGTTACCCTCAAGTTACCGTCCCATCTCACTTATTAACACACACATAAAAATGATGGTCTGGGTATCATTGGATAATCCCAAATTCATCTGTAAATCAAAATCAAATAACCGTTTTTCTTCCTCTCCTTTTCAAACAAAAAACAAAAAAAACGTTTTACTGTTTTAATCAAAAAACCATAAAACAAATCCAAATTGGCCCGTTTTTCGATTTTCCCGTGTCCTTTTCTCCTTTTCCCTTTTACAATTGAACATTGAAAAACAGCAGTTTCCCTTTTCCATTCTCCTTTCCCCGTTTAGAATTGAAAATAGAAAATCAGCTGTTTCCTTTTTCCGTTCTGAACGCTGAAATGAAAAACGAAGTCATGTGACCGAGGTCACGTGGTCTGGCTTTTTTTTTCAGCCGACATGCGGAAGTGATGGTGTCAGAATAAAAGCATACGGGGAGAGAGAATATAAAGCAGGTACATGATCTATCACAGAGAGTGATACATCATTAAAAGCTTTACAAAAGCTACATAAAGATCAAGTTTTGGTGTTTTTTTAATTTCAACATGAAATTGCTGAGCAGGCCTGTCGTGTTTGAAAAACATAATCCTAAATGACCAGCAGAGGTCCCCACGTCCTAACAAACAATATGAGACACCAAATCCCTCCTGAAATATGATCAGACTAAGATTAACGTTTTATGGCTCGCAGTGTTTACTTACATTACATGTTTATTCAAACACACACTTTTATGAACTCATATCAGGATGAGAGTGGTGATGTGGAGACACGCTAGAGATGTCCCTAAAAGGTAAAAAAGAGCTGTGTCCACATTGCAGCAATTCTGTACTGCATTTGTCTCCTGAATCAGATGATCAGTCATTCCTCAAACTCTTTACACGTTGTGAAGGTCTGATGTTCTCTCTCTACTGAAGGCATCGCTGTCATTTCTTTCAGCAAGGCTGGATCTTTACACTTCCTGAGACGTAAATCACAATCATGTATATGTTCCCCTCATACACTTCAATAGGCTACAATTAATCAGCTGGTTTTCATGACATATGTATATCATGGTAGTATTAGTAAGAGTGGTCAAAGATTAGATCCAATATTTTATATTATTTAAGTTTTATATTACAAGTTCATCGCTGAAGGCCCACACCTCAGACCCCTGGGGGCCCGGAAGGGAACCGACGAGAGGTCCGGTTCTCACATATGTTAAGGGGCCCGTTAAGCCGATATAGGAACAGTTGACCCCATCTCGATAGTACTTTGCGTTCCTGAGTTAGAACCATTTTTCCAGATTTCCCTGTCAGCACTTTTTACTGGCAGCCATTTTTTTCAGACCAAATGGTCAATAACTTTTGATAGGAAGATGCCACAAACTTGTGCTTTACATCGTTGAAAAGGTCTCAATGAGCTCTAAAACATGTAAAAAAAATCAGACCTCCAGCGCCTTCTAGTGGCGAATTAGACAATAGAAGAAAATGTGAAATTCCACTGATGAGGTGTATCTCAAGTTTCTCCAAATACCTCTTTTTTGCGCTTGGTATCAGTTTGTCCCTGTAAGGTCCCTTTTCTTTCGCCTTCTCTTTTTGCATTGCTTTTCTTCTTTTTCCTTGTCGTATCCCTCTATGCAAAAAGTAAAGCTCTGGCAAATGCGTGAAATTCTGGGGGCGTCTACCACCATCATGGCTGACGGGCTCAGACCCCCCCCAAAACAACCCAACTCACCACGTGACTCCTCACTCTCAATACTGCTTGGCCAATGCAGGATGTCTGAGGCAGGGCTCTACTGGTACATTGTCATGTTTCAGGTCATCCACAGGGTCCAAAGACTATTTAAAAGGTATTCAGTGTTAGTTGTTGTACTGTCAATTAATGCTTTAAATTATTATTACTCCTCATGAGATTGATCTAACACGTTGTAAGACTAGCTTCACTGAATGTATTTTGTTTGTGTAAAACTTAGGGACACTTTAAAGTGTACAAGTATGGGTTGTACAAAATTCCACATTTGTACATATTATGTGAAAGACTAAAAACTCTTGGGTGATCTTTACAGCATTCCTCTCTCTCCAGAAGGAGCAACAAGAGAGCTGCTGAGGAGGTGGTCCATACTTTCTGGAGAGACTGTCTCCCAGACGCAGAAGGTAATTAATAGTTTAATGGTCAAATAAAATGATGTCTGTTTTTTGTGTGTTTTTATTTTAGGAAAGGTCGTAGAAGCTCGAACCTTGGACCATCAGAAGGCTGTGATTTTAATGTGTACATTTTCAAGTTTCTAGGACCTTCCGTTGATTTTTAAGGATTTTTTCAAGAATCGTGGGAAAAAAGAAGATATGCAAATGAGGACATTTTATTGGTACATCTGCTTGTTAACTGACCTATATAATTGGAGCAGCTCAGTTTCACAGCCATTCAAGCTCTGATCACCACAGTGAGAGGTTCTCTTGCATTTGACTTGAAAAAATCTATTATGTCTGTTTCCCCTTTGTATTACTCCCATATAACCCAGTACTCACCTGTTCTATTTTTTTTGCCTGTTTTTTTTATCTGTTTTTTACTGACCTGTGTGTTTTTGTTCATTCATTTCTTGTACCTGTGCTTGTGTTTTACTCTACTTTTTAACAATGCGAGTCCTGCCATCTTACATCTTTATTTACAATGCTGTGCATACGTCGGATTGCTTTTTCTTGTTTCTCATTCTGGATGCACACAAGCCTTTCTACAGCAAGGAACAGGGAGCTCCATTGCGTCTGATTGGGTCATTCACGTTCCACTATTTCAAAAGCAATGGCTGCCCTGCTGGTTTTATTCCACAGGGCATTGCATTTTACAAAGCAGACGAGACAGTCTCCTGAACATTTCGTTGCTAGCTCCTGCAGCAGTGGTGTCAAGAGTTGATATGAGATTGAGGAGATGGCATGCACACTTTTGGTGCTTTGGAAGTTGGTACTCAAGGCCGGTGTCATCGTCCAAAATAGCAGACATATTTTGATACTCCACCTCTAACTCACTTTAATCTTCTGACGCATCATCAAGGATGGAGTCTCTCTCCTTTTGTCCATCAGCAACTGTGTCTTATTTCTCATCCACGCCATATAATTGAAAAGCCTTCAGGAAGTTTGAGCCACTGTCTGTTGTTGTCTTGGCTACTTTTTCCCAGATGTGGTACTCAGAATGTATTACCTCCAATGCTGCAGCAAGGACATCAAATGTGTGCGAGCCTTTAGAGAAGTGGGGTCTATCCAGTGACAGGTGACACCTAAGTAACTACACTGGCTGACAGACCAGCAGTCTGTTGTGGTAGCAACATGGTTCACAGTGCTCAACTTTTTGATGATTGTGCTCTTCATGTTCTTTGCAGCTTCCTGTATTCTACAGCACAATATTTTCCTTGTCGTTACTGTACACTGAGGTTGCAAGGTTTCTATTATAGTCTTTAAAGATGGTATCTCAACCAAAAAAAATGGTTGGTTGGCTTCACATACAAAATTTAGCACAAGCTTGTCAAGTGTTGTCTGTGTTATACGCCATGGAGGGACAGCGATGGAATCTGTGGAATTCTTCAAAGGAGGTTCATCAGAAGTGGAGGATTTTTGCTTTCTCTCAGACTCTATTAAGTCAGTCTACATTGACAGTTTGTTGGGGTGAACTCTCTGTTGACAGAAATTAAATATCAATGAGGCTACAGAGGATTTATTCATTAAAATACTCATCAGACCAAATTCAAACAGAAACATTTCCTACACATAAAATTTCTGCTCATCTGAATGGTCTAGTTCAGACATAAACAACTGAAGGCCTGGGGGCCACATGCGACCCCCAAAACAAAATTGTAATTTATGAAGTTGGAAGTTATATGAACAACATAATATACAGAACTCCAGAAAACAACAACAAAATGTCAAGAAAATTACAATAACAAAACAACAGAAACAAAACAAAAACAGAAAAAGCTTTAAAAAAATACAAAAAATGATCCATAAAACACTCAAAATGACAACACAGACACACTAAACAACTAACACACGACAACAAAAATGTGCTATATAGACGTGAAAATCTACAGAATGAATTTTAAAACAAGGTATTTACAAGCTTATATTAATGCTCGGATTGGTCATTCTTCTAAATGCTGACATGAATGTTGATGTCTCATCATTATGTTTCAAACATAATGCTTCATAGTACTATTATATTCTAGAAAAAGCCTTTTCCTACAGTTTTTGGTGATTGTGATTCTAAAATGGACATAGGAGCACCAGTGCTGGTTCAAATGTGCACATTTTCTGTAATCATTGTAGGCTATTTCACATTCATTTCTAAATTGGTCATGTGGAGTTGAGACAGACATTTAGCGATTGTGTGCACACCTGGTCTGCCCATCTTTGTTGGAGACAATAAATATATCCCTTTTAATAGGCTACGTGCCACAGTCCTTTAAAGTAGCTGTAATCAAACCCCTTCTCTTTTTTTTTTTTTTCAAGTGATGCGATGTGAAATTGTGGTTGTGTATATTGTGCTTATTGTTGTGTTATCAAGCCAGTTTGGTGACCAGTGTGTGGCTTAGGAATAATGGTGGTGGCTGTGAACAGAGGAAGAAGTGAGTGGAGATTCCATAGAACAGGTATTTGGGAACAACATGTCTATGGTTGAGCCCAGTATGAGTGTTATCCCACAGCCCAAGGCCAGTGCATCCATGACAAATGTATTTCCAAGAACCGCCACTGCAAAACCCACGAGCCGCCCCCGGGCCCGAAGAAGCAGTCAGGCCAGCTGCAAGAGCGGGCAATCTAGGGGCCCCCGGCGACCACCCCACGGCCAAGCAGCCCCCCGAACGCCCCCAAGGTCCCAAGCCGAGAGGCAGCCATCGCCCCCCCCATACACACCCGAGAAAGCCCCAAGGAGCCAAGGACCCAGCGCACCACGCCACCGACCCAACCCCCAGACCCCCCACCCTACCAGTCCGCAGATGGCAGGACAGACCCACCCGGCGGCCGACAGCAACCTCCACCACCGGAACAGCTAGCGCCGCCCCCCCAGTAAACAGCATCATCCCGAGGCGCCAAGCAACCCCTTCTCAAAAAACCTACTCTTGATTCCAGCACTTTAGCAAACTACAGGCCTATATCTAATCTTCCTTTTATTTCAAAGATTCTTGAGAAAGTTGTGGCGGCTCAGCTCTGTGAATTTCTTCAAAACAACAGCCTGTTCGAGGACTTCCAGTCAGGTTTTAGAGCTCAACACAGCACAGAGACTGCTTTAGTTAAAGTAACTAATGATCTACTCTGGGCTTCAGATGAAGGACGACTCTCAGTGCTGGTTTTATTAGATCTTAGTGCAGCTTTTGACACTATAGATCACTATATTCTACTAGAGAGATTAGAGGAATTACTTGGAATCACAGGGACTGCCCTAAACTGGTTTAAGTCCTACCTATCTGATAGGTACCAGTTTGTACACGTGAATAATAGGTCTTCTGTGTACACTAAAGTAAGCTACGGGGTTCCTCAGGGCTCTGTGCTAGGTCCAATCCTCTTCTGTATCTATATGCTCCCCCTTGTTAATGTTATGAGAAAATACTCTGTTAACTTTCACTGCTATGCTGATGATACCCAACTGTATGTATCAATGAAGCCAGGTGAGACAAATCAGCTACCTAAACTTGAGGCCTGTCTAAAGGACATTAGGGCCTGGATGGACCAAAATTTTCTTCTTCTTAACTCAGACAAGACTGAGGTCATTGTACTGGGCCCACGACACCTTAGAGAAACCTATGCTAGCCTAACTGCCCTAGATGGCATTACTCTGGCACGAAGCACAACTGTTAGAAACTTTGGGGTTCTATTTGATCAGGATTTATCCTTCAACTCTCACATAAAACAAACTTCAAGAACTGCCTTCTTTCATCTCCGTAACATTGCTAAAATCAGATCTATCCTGTCTCAGGGCGACGCCGAAAAGCTAGTCCATGCTTCTGTTACCTCTAGACTGGATTATTGTAATTCTCTTTTAGCAGGCTGCCCAAGCAAGTCGCTTAAGACACTTCAGCTGGTTCAAAATGCTGCAGCACGTGTACTGACTAAAACTAGGAGAAGAGATCACATTACTCCTGTATTAGCCTCTCTGCATTGGCTTCCCATAAAATATAGAATAGAATTCAAGATTCTTCTTCTCACTTATAAAGCCCTAAATGGACAGGCACCAGTCTATCTCAAGGAGCTTGTAGTGCCATACAATCCCCCCAGAACACTACGCTCTCAAAATGCTGGACTACTCATTGTTCCATTTGTCTCTAGAAGTTGTATAGGAGGAAGAGCTTTCAGTTATCAGGCCCCACTTCTCTGGAACCATCTACCAACCACGGTTCGGAGGGCAGACACCCTCTCTACCTTTAAGGTTCGGCTCAAAACATTCCTCTTTGGTAAAGCTTTTAGTTAGGAACCAGCTCATAGCTCATAGTTAAGATGCAATAGGCATAGACTGCCAGGGGGGTCTGGCATGCTCGGTTGGAGAGAGGTTGGAGAGGGCATTAAGAGAGAGGTCATTTAGGTAAGAGAGGGACCAGAGAGGGTCCCATTCCTCTCTCAAACACTCCCTCTATGTCTGCTTCTTCCCTTGTGTGTTTGCTCCTGTACTCCTTCTGGCTTTTGTCTTGCAGGTCCGTGGGATCCTTAGTGTGGAGTTACAGAGTCTCAACAACTCTGTCTCCACCCTTTCCTCTGCACACACCCAACACAGCATAACGTGGATGGCTGTTCATCATAGGAATGGGATCCACACAAGGTTCCTGCTGCTTAACAGAAGGTTTTCCTTGCCGCCATGATGAATTCATGTTGGGTGTGGGATACATATGTATGTGTATATACGTATATATGCATATGTGTGTATCCATAAAATGAAGAGTCCGTCCTTAAGACTGCTCTACTGTAAAGTGTCTTGAGATACCATTGGTTATGATTTGGCGCTATACAAATAAACGATTGATTGATTGATTGATTGATTGAAGTATACACTATTAGCATATTCAGCATCCTGTTATCAGACCTTTGCTGCTGTTAATAAATCCATTGTCTCATATTTATGATTTTGAATAAATACACATAATAAAACATATTACACACTTTCAAAATTGTCACACAACGTAAATAGATTTTCTTGATTTTTTTTTTTTTTTTTAAATTACCTGATATTTGTACTCTTTCAGTGATGATTCAAAGGAATAAAATCACAGTGTAAAAAAACAATGAGCACTGGAATCAATGTGTCACATTTATTTATTTAACCAGATCAGATCAACAACTTCCTGAACTGTTGGTGTCCATTTTCCAGCTGACAGCAGGTTTATGTTGGAATCCTGTGCAGCCTGATCTCTGGGTTCTTCAGTCCAACACTGGAACCAGAAGGTGTCGTCACCATCCGTGTGTCGCTGGGATCTGAAGATGATTCCTGCTCCATGTCTCCATCCACACAGAGATGTGAGTGGAGAACAGATGAAGTGCTGAAGGTCTTCCCACACTCATCACATCAGAAAATATTTTTCTCATGAACTCGTTGGTGGAGATTATGGTTAGATTTCCACTTATAAGTTTTTCCACATGTGTCACATTTATGAGGTCTTTCTGATGAGTGGCTGATTTGGTGATATTTTAATTGTTGATATGTTGTAAAAACTTTGTCACACTGGTCACAAGGACACACTTCATGTCCAGTGTGAGATCTCAGGTGATCAGTGATGGTTTTTTTGTGTTTATATATTTTCCCACAGTGGTCACAGTGATACAACTCTGTTCTGGAGTGAGTCTGCATGTGCAGAGTTAAAGATGATCTTTTTGTAAAAGTCTTTCCACACTGTTCACATCTGTGAGCTTTGATTCCACGGTGAATGAGGACATGTTCTCTGAGGTGTCCAGATTGACTAAAAGTCTTTCCACATTCATCACATGTGTGAGGTTTCTCTCCACTGTGAACAAGCTGATGGGTCTTCAGGAGCTGTTTCTGAGCAAACGCTTTTCCACACTCGTCACAGATGAAGAGTTTTTCTCCAGAATGGATTCTTTGATGTATAGTGAGGTTTGATTTCTTGCTAAAGTCCTTTCCACACTGGTCACATGTATGTTTAGCTTTAACTCCAGCTTGGCTCTGCTGTTGAACTCTTTGCTCTGAAGTTTTTCTCTTAGATTCATCGTCCTGAGAACATTGAGGTGTCACTTTGTTCTGGCTTCCAGAGTCCTGTAGAACAGTTAGAGATTAAACACAGAGAAGGAACCAAACAAACATTTGTTTCTAAATGTGTTTCCTAGAAAGAACAGTGGCTGTTAAAGATGGATCAGACATAGCATTAGGCTTCAGTAGGAGATCATCTTCAATAGAACATCCACATGGATGTCAGGAACCAAACTTCAATCCATTAATTTCTCACCATGTTTGCTGTCACGGCTGAGTGGTTCCACAATCCTCCATTCACCTGTAACATCAGCATAGAATCAGCTCCACCTGAAGGATAGAAGAGACAGAATGAACATGAAGGATCTAGAAATATTCATTCATCCTTTGCAGTGTCATCACTTTGAAATTGACTAAAATGATCAGTTTGTTCAGAGATCACATGATGTGGAGGAAAATATTTAGATTTTGTGGCTGAATAATTTAAATTCCCATTGATTTGTAAATGAAGGTCTTCAGAGGAAACAGTTTGACTTTGAGGTTTGACTTTGTTCTTACAGGATTAATGAACAACTTGTAATGAGCTCATGATTGGCTAATTATGGTCCTTTAATATCTGTGTTAATAGAATCATAGACAGAATGACAGAATCTACCAATAAAAATAAAATCCACTGTTAAATGCAGAAAGTGACATAATGTGAATGAAACGCTGTCATCGTGAGGTAAAGGGAAATGTTAAAGGGGACCGTTCATTTGGTGCACCCCAGCACCCCTCCTGGTCCTGAGCTAAACAACATGTTGAAGCGTCCACCTGAAACACGTCTAAACTACCAAAATACTGAGCAGACCAGTTCCCACGTAACGTTTATGTGTCTGTGAAGCTACGGCCATTTCTGGTGAAGAGCTGCAGTTGTTCTGTTGTTGTGGACGAGACCAACGATGACAGGGATTGTAGAGTCTGAAACATCATAGGTTCATGATAACTTGATAGCTTCTAATACTGTACAATATTCTGCCCTCTAGTGGTGAAATAACTGATGCATTTGTTTTTTTTAAATTAGTTTAATTTAAATTATTATGATCAAAACCTGATCAGATTCAGTAAACTATTGATCCCTGAGGGGAAATATGTTATATTAATGCTGCTCTCATACATTTTTATATGAAATATATAATAAAAAATGTTTTTTGTTTCAATGTATTTGTAATATATTTCTAGAAAATTTCTAAATAAATGAAATTTTTTAAAAAATGAATCATTTGTGTGAATAAAACAGAAAACAAAATATCCCTGAACTTATTGATTAAAGTCAGGTCTTGTTCTCCACCACAGATCCTGGATCAGTACCAGTAGTGGGCGGTTAAGGAAGAATTGTTGGTAGAATCGTGCACTTTGGGTTAAAAGCATGAAACTTGGCACATAGATGACATGAACACTACTGATTATTTTAGGATGTGGATCCACCTCAGCAACCTCCCCTAGTGGTCGTTATGGCCATTTTTCTCAAAATGGCCGTTAATTTATTGAAATACATATTGAAACCCATAGCCGAGCTCATGCTGCTTTATAAACACGTGTCTGTTTACATGTCAATCACGGCAGAGAGCTTCCTGGAGGCGTGGCTTCTCCAGCTCAGTGCCGAGTCAAATTCGTCATCAAAGTGGGAACGCGTCATCAAAATGTAGCGAGGTGTTTGGGCTCATCCTGTAGTAAGAAAGGAGCAAATCACCCTCTAACTAACGATTGAGGGAATTAATGAAAAACTATATTTAGGACATGTGTATGA